>NC_052502.1:59266306-59359251 GCF_016617805.1 Bactrocera tryoni | reverse complement strand
GCTCGTCTCTGTTCTTGTCCCGTCCATCGCATTTCTTGGACGGCGGTGATGTCAGCCTTTATTTTTGCGAGGACATCAACCAGCTGGGCAGCGGCACCTTCCCAATTAAGGGTCTGGAGATTCCAGGTGCATGCCCTCAAATCGTAGTCCTTATTTCGTTTGCCATGGTTGTCATCAAAAGGGGGGTCTCTCATCCAAGGCTGCTTTTCTTTTTCATTCGAGTGTTTTTTTACGTGGCGGGTCCCAAACCCAGCGCACAACCCTATGTAGGGAATGTTTCGCCTTCTCACATTAGCTCGCCTTCGAACGGATGTTCTTAGGCTACCCAGAGGATACTTGGTCAAAGACCGGAAGTAGTGAGCTGTCTGAGCCATGTGTAAAAGAAGCGTTTCTGGCCACTCCCAAGTAAATGGCGATCAGAGAACTTTCCTCACTTGCGTGAACTTCTACACATGACATAAAAAATAATCATAAAGTTTAAATTCGCTGATGGGTTTTCATTCCATTATACTATAAATCCATATATGTATATTGTGACAAAAGAGTAGCCGTAAAATGTAAACTAAACGTAAAATTTTTAAATATTCATCAATATTTATTTTGTCGCCTTCGAAGTAATCCCCACTATATGTAATACAATTATGCCAACGATGTTTCCAGTCCTCGAAACACTTTTCATAAGCACTTTTTGGAATGGCCTTCAGCTCCTTCAGCGAATTATGTTTTATCTCTTCGATCGACTGAAAACTGGTTTCACGGACCGTCAATCAGTCGAACGAATTCGCGAAAGATGTCGAGCTTTCTTGCAATTTTTCTAACAATTGCCTCACGATTTTTAAGCACGACATCCCTCGCTTTTTGTTTTTTTTTTTATCAGTTAAAGAGGTCGAAGATCGTCCAGAACGAAGCATGACTTCAACGATATCTCTACAGTCTTTGAAAGCTTTGTAACACTCATGTGCTTTTAACATTCACAATGCTTCCGCAGACAAAATTTTGTTAGAAATACAAAATTTGAGACAAATTTGTTTATACTCTTGCAACCGGTTATAGGGTTATATATATAAATGATCAGGGTGATAATAAAAGTTGAAATCCGGGTGACTGTCTGTCTGTTTGATCTGTTGATTAAAAATTGAGATGTCTCAATGAATCTTAGTATGTGTGTTCCTTAGTACAAAAAAAAAATTTTGAGTTCGTAAATGGGTGCGAACCACTGCAACGCCCACAAATTGCCATTAATCGAAAACATATAAAATGCCATAACTAAGCACTAAATTAAGTTATAAAAATCACAAGAGCAAGAGGCACCTGTGCAAACTTTTTTGTACATATCTCCTAAACAACTTAAGCTACAACAACCAAATTTGCTAAGTACAAATCTTATAAGAACTGCTACCACCAGTTTGATGAATAAAATCGGAAGATAACGCCGCTCACTCCCCATGTAACGGTACTGTTAAAAACTACTAAAAGCGCGACAAATCAATAACTTTTTATTCCAGAGACATTAAACCGTCCACGTTTTGGTGAAATCTCATATTCCCTTGAATCGTTTAGTTTTCTGTACAAAAATCAAAAATGCAATTGGTTTGTCAAAAAAGTCTTGCGGTATTTTTATTGAACTTTTTTTTATTGAAATTGAAATGAATTTTTGATGACTCATGCTCAGCTCTTGACCGATGATACGGTTGCTACTATGCCGGTCTCTTTCGACCAATTCACCGATTTTATCGCAATTTTCGACGGCAGGCCTTCCGGAGCGTGGCGCATGTTCGACCACCGCTACACCAGAACGACAAGGTTGAAACCATCGTTGTGCGGTGGAAATGGAAACTGTATCGGGTCCCTAAACTGCACAAATTTTATTGTACTAGTACTGTAAAATATGCCGTATTTTCTCTTTATTTTGCTCCATGTTTGCGACGCTTTAACTCACGAACGACTTAAAAGAAACGACAATCAATCAAACACGTGTTAGCGCGTGAAATGAGCTTTCCAAAAAGGTATAGCATGACCCGATGCGACGAATAAAACTAGAACTACGCGCTTTCAGCGCCAACTAGCGAAAATACCGCAAGACTTATAACGGTATGAAACTTTGCACGAATAATGTCCTTGGTATGTGCCACCTTACGACCAACAATTGTTAGATTCCGGTACCTATAGTTGACTTTTAATCGAAAATATTGGTCAATGTGTGATATATATAACTGAATATAGGGATAATCCTTTTCTTATAATGGTACGTTTTGTCACAATGTATTACAATATGTGTAATGTTTTGATCTGCTAAATTATACTAGAGATCCCGGCAGAAGTTCCCTTGCCAATAGTAGTATACACGCTAGATAAATTAAAAGTGGGTATGCTTAGTAGCTCTCTTTAATTCACAGGAGTTCGTATATTACATTTTCTAATACAATTTGCTTAGTAAATGCATATGTACATAAATGAATATGTAAGCAAAGGCGGTTTTTCAAACAAAAAAATTAAGTAATTTACGAAACGGGTTGTGCTTCGACTTTAGTCCTTCGTAAATTGTTTACTACTTCTCAAAACAAAATTTTATATGTGTATTATCATATATCCACTGTGACTAAATATTACGAAGATCTCCTTCCGGTCTTTCTGCTTAGTTGCCAAAAATTCATCCTTAAAAAGTAACAGTGGCATATAGTTAATATACTCCTATATTTGCAGTGAGCTGTTCTATGCCGGCAAATGATCGTCATAATTCAGGATTGGCTCATATTTTAACTTACTACTTGGTAAGTTATAGACCATTAACATCGAAATTGAGATTACCATATGCATATGTATGTATGCCTTACCCACAATGCTGAAAGTAGTACAGTGTGAAAGTGATTGAAAAGGCTTGAGTTTACGCTCACCTGCTAGTCAAAATAATAGTAATAATAGTAGCACCCTTTATGAATCGCTAAAAAGTTCAGAAACACCTGAGTGTAGTTAGTTAAATTTGCAACTTTTCGGCATGTGTTTTCAAATATGCTACATATTAGTTCTATGCCGTAATTTTAAAAGGTATACTGCTTCAAATTTGCATATAGTATGTTTACTTTTACAACTTTACAAAAATGTTCTTATGCATTTCCTTTGTACATTCTTATACTAATTCTTAATAGAGTTCTAAACTCTATTACAACTACTTATAGCAATTTCGTTAATTGTTTACATTTGCCATGTTGAAATATTAAAATGCTATCCATTGCATTTACATATTTAACGTAGTAATGTCTATGAAATTAAACATTTTGTTATATAGAGAGTTGGATTGATGATGTAGATTCCATTGTAAATCAATTATTTTTGGCCACGTAATAATAACATACCTATAGCTAGCCATAGTATGCGCTCAAAAGAATGTCACAATGGTGTGTCAATTACCCACGCATCTAGAGTTTCATATTTATAAATATGGCCAGTGGCCATACGTAGTAATCGTAATACAGCATTTTTACTAAACAATACTCCGCTCTATAAAAAATTCTATCAACTCAAAGGTATTTCAAGTTAGTTTGACCACAGAATTGCTTAAACTTGACAAAAGCATAAAAATCATTATTATTTTCTGCACAATTGACCACTCTCCTATTAACTGGAGGTTAGCGCTACACAAGCTAACACCAATAGGTATATAGTACAATTTGCTCATCGAAATGTACTCTTTTTTAATTTATTTTCACAATTTGAATTTCAAACTAAAATCATGTTATCATCAAATTAGCTTATGATAGAAAAAATAATATTAAGAATCAAAATAAAAAAGTTTTCCACAATTTGAGCTTTCTTTTATTCCTTTATTTAATTAGAATAAATTATAACTTTCTTTTTACATTTTTAGGGTTTTAAGTCTTTAAAACCAACGTTATTCAAGCTATGTTCATTTAGGCAGCAAATCTCGATTGTTTTGAAACTGTTTTTAATCAGTGCTAATATGCATACATACAAGTATTTACCATGCATGACAAACTTTTGAAAAAACTTTTCTGCGCGAAACTCATTCAACATTTTCACAAAGAATGCTTGGAGCAATAGGCTTCATAATATGCAGATCACAGTTTTTTAAATTTAAACCAAAATACTGTATATTTACAATTTGGTTTAAATATGCTTTTTCTAACTTTTGGACCCGAAATACATAAGTGTTTCCTTGAACGAAAAGTTGTTTAGACTATAAAAGCTTATGCGCAGTCTATTTTTTATAACAAGCAAACAAGTTTTTTATCCGTATGTTCCCAGGCCACAAGCATTAACTATTTCCCATTAGGGCAAGAGTTTTGGTATAATACCTTAGACTTTATTAGAATCCAAGTAAGGATTAAAGTTTATTATACTCGTATATTTCTTAACAATTTTTGTCCTACCTTTGGTCGTATAAGTTTTAATAGTTTCGTACATAGCTCACCATGGCGTATGTGTAACATTTATATAACTGGTTTGATATCGTTTTTTTTTAACAACGCTAAAGATTGTGGTTGAGGATGGAGTCATGTGTAGAAGTTCACGCAAGTGAGGAAAGTTCTCTGATCGCCATTCACTTGGGAGTGGCCAGAAACGATTCTTTTACACATGGCTCAAGCAGCTCACTACTTCCGGTCTTTGACCAAGTATCCTCTGGGTAGCCTAAGAATATCCGTTCGAAGGCGAGCTAATGTGAGAAGGCCAACATTCCCTACATAGGGTTGTGCGCTGGGCTTGGGACCCGCCACGTAAAAAACAAAACTAATGAAAAAGTTTAAAAAGCCTCGGATGAGAGACCCCCCTTTTGATGACGACCATGGCAAACGGAATAAGGACTACGATTTGAGGGCATGCACCTGGAATGTCCGGACCCTTAATTGGGAAGGTGCCGCTGCCCAGCTGGTTGATGTCCTCGCAAAAATAAAGGCTGACATCACCGCCGTCCAAGAAATGCGATGGACGGGACAAGGACAGAGACGAGTAGGTCCTTGTAACATTTACTACAGTGGCCATATAAAGGAGCGCAAGTTTGGTGTTGGATTCGTGGTGGGAGAGAGACTCCGTGGCCGAGTACTATCATTCACTCCGGTGAGTGAACGTCTAGCCACAATCCGCATCCCGCGTTTTAGATGTGCGTGCGCTCCGAGGTCCTAACATCGACTCGGACCACTATCCTGTTGCAGCTAAGATTCGCACCCGCCTCTGTGCAGCAAAAAACGGACGCTAACAAACACAAGGAAGGTTCGACGTCGAGAAGCTGCAATCACAACAGACAGCCGAACGATTTTCTACTCGGCTTGCCTCCTGCTCTCTGAGAGCACTAGTCAACAACTCGGTATAAGGAAACTGTGGGACGGCATTTCAAATTCTTTACGTACAGCTGCAACCGAAACCATTGGTTTTCGGAAAGAGCAAAAGAACAGCTGGTACGACGAGGAGTGCCGTGTCGCAGCGGAGAGAAAACAGGTTGCCTACCTCGCAGCGTTACGATCGACCACAACACGTGCGGGATGGGATAGATACCGAGAGTTGAAGAGAGAAGCCAGACGCATTTGTAGACAGAAGAAGAAAGGGGCCGAAATGTGTGAGCATGAAGAGCTTGATAAGCTGGCCGACAGGAGTAATGCTCGAAAATTCTACGAAAAAATGCAGTGGCTTACAGAAGGTTTCAAGACCTGAGCATACCCTTGTAGAACCCCCAAAGTTGATCTAGTCACTGATGCCCAGAGCATAGCTGAATTATGGAGGGAACACTTCTCCAACCTGCTGAATGCCAGTGAACGCACAACACCAGGAGAAAAAGAACCCGATTCCCCAATCGATGACGATGGAGCAGACGTTCCATTACCCGACCATGAAGAAGTTCGAATAGCAATTGCCCGCCTCAAGAACAACAAAACGGCAGGGCCCGAAGGACTACCGGCCGAGCTATTCAAACACGGCGGCGAAGAACTAATACGGGGCGTGCATCAGCTTCTTTGTAAAATATGGTCGGACGAAAGCATGCCCAACGATTGGAATTTAAGTGTGCTATGCCCAATCCACAAAATGGGAGACCCCACAATCTACGCCAACTACCGTGGGATAAGCCTAATTAACATAGCATATAAGGTTCTATTGAGCGTATTGTGTGAAAGATTAAAGCCCACCGTCAACAAACTGATTGGACCTTATCAGTGTGGCTTTAGACCTGGCAAATCAACAACCGACCAGATATTCACCATGCGCCAAATCTTGGAAAAGACCCGATAAAGGAGAATCGACACACACCACCTCTTCGTCGATTTCAAAGCTGCTTTCGACAGCACGAAAAGGAGCTGCCTTTATGCCACGATGTCTGAATTTGGTATCCCCGCAAAACTAATACGGCTGTGTAAACTGACGTTGAGTAACACCAAAAGCTCCGTCAGGATCGGGAAGGACCTCTCCGAGCCGTTCGATACCAAACGATGTTTCAGACAAGGTGATACCCTATCGTGGGACTTCTTCAACCTGCTTCTGGAGAAAATAGTTCGAGCTGCAGAACTAAATAGAGAAGGTACCATCTTCTATAAGAGTGTACAGCTGCTGGCGTATGCCGATGATATTGATATCATCGGCCTCAACACCCGTTAGTTCAGCTTTCTCCAAGCTGGACAAGAAAGCACAGAAAATGGGTCTGTCTAAACTCTATAAGTCGCTCATAATTCCCGTCTTGCTGTATGGTGCAGAGGCTTTGGCGATGATAAAACCGATGAGTCGACGTTACGAGTTTTCGAGAGAAAAATTCTGCGAAGATTTATGGTCCTTTGCGCATTGGCCACGGCGAATATCGCATTCGATGGAACGATGAGCTGTACGAGATATACGACGACATCGACATAGTTCAGCGAATTAAAACACAGCGGCTACGCTGGCTAGGTCAAGTTGTCCGGATGGATGAAAACACTCCAGCTCTGAACGCAATACCCGCCTGGGGAAGCAGAGGAAGAGGAAGACCTCCACTCCGTTGGAAGGACCAAGTAGAGAAGGACCTGACTTCGCTTGGAATATCCAATTGGCGCCACGTAGCGAAAAGAAGAAACAACTGGCGCGCTGTTGTTAACTCGGCTATAATCGCGTAAGCGTTGTCTACGCCAATAACGAAGAAGAAGAAGTTGTATGCGTCGGAAGCTGATGAATATAAAAATTCAGTTATAAGTGATGAAATTATTTGCAAATAATTAGGTGTGGAGGTCATGAACATATATAGTATTTATTTAGAATCAAGTGTGAGACATTTAAAACTAAGTTATAAATTCTTTGGCAATTTATTCTTGAATGAACGAGTCATATTCTATATAAAGTGTGGATTGATATAATTCGCAATCCACTTACTTGCTGAAAAACTACATACATATGTATTTTTTCATGGCTTATGAATGACAACAGATTTCGGAAGCAGCCACAATAGCTCTGGACGTTCTAGTGGTTGAACCGAAAGTCAAACACCTTATTTTCCTTCCAAATATGAATAGAGGTACACATAGTGAGGTTCTTTCACTATTCTCTGTATCTTGGTCGTCAAAGACCGGAAAACTCCTCGCCCGTTTATTCCAAATTTAGCTCACAGATTCTCCTTTCTACTGCGATTCCCCGTGCCAAATCACAGTTGTGTATCTTAAGTGCTTAGTTATGGTATTTTATAGGACGAATTCGTTCTGCCTTTTTTGGCAAGGAACACGAATACAAAGCTTTATCAAGATATCTCAACTTATACTCACGTTACAGCTTCCACAGACGGACAGACAGACAGTCACTCGGAATTCAATTCGTCTCGCCATCCCAAACAACAACCGTTAGGTGAACAAAATTGTTATATACTACAGCAACATTCAAGAGTATAAAAAGAAAAGAAGGTCAGTCGTTTTTTAACTCCACGAGATATTTTTTCTTCCTTTAATATCTTTGATTCCTTTTATTTCTTTGTTAGTATTAGCATTAAATTATTAGAGACAAATCCAATATTTATGGAAGGATACAGCAATGTCCTCTCGGGCAATTAAAGTGGAGTGCCTCATTCTTTAACGCTCATCTGCACTAACGGTAAATCAGTATGTTCAATATGAGTATATGTATGTATACCATCTTTTTGTTTTATCTTATGGGATTATTTTGGGATGTCAATGATTTACATATATCGGGTGATTTTTTAAGAGCTTGATAACTTTTTTTAAAAAAAAAACGCATAAAATTTGCAAAATCTCATCGGTTCTTTATTTGAAACGTTAGATTGGTTCATGACATTTACTTTTTGAAGATAATTTCATTTAAATGTTGACCGCGGCTGCGTCTTGGGTGGTCCATTCGGAAAGTCCAATTTTGGGCAACTTTTTCGAGCATTTCGGCCGGAATAGCCCGAATTTCTTCGGAAATGTTGTCTTCCAAAGCTGGAATAGTTGCTGGCTTATTTCTGTAGACTTTAGACTTGACGTAGCCCCACAAAAAATAGTCTAAAGGCGTTAAATCGCATGATCTTGGTGGCCAACTGCCCATGCATCCCGAAAAAATGCACTGTTTGGTGTGGTTTGTACGCTGGTGGAATCATTGGACCGTATTTTTTCAAAGATGCTGTTGGACGCAACGTTACGGTGAATGGCGATCGCTATCGTTCGATGCTAACAAACTTTTTGTTGCCAAAATGGAAGAACTGAACTTGGTTGACATGTGGTTTCAACAAGATGGCGCTACATGCCACACAGCTCGCGATTCTATGGCCATTTTGAGGGAAAACTTCGGAGAACAATTCATCTCAAGAAATGGACCCGTAAGTTGGCCACCAAGATCATGCGATTTAACGCCTTTAGACTATTTTTTGTGGGGCTACGTCAAGTCTAAAGTCTACAGAAATAAGCCAGAAACTATTCCAGCTTTGGAAGACAACATTTCCGAAAAAGTTGCCCAAAATTGGACTTTCCGAATGGACCACCTAAGACGCAGCCGCGGTCAACATTTAAATGAAATTATCTTCAAAAAATAAATGTCATGAACCAATCTAACGTTTCAAATAAAGAACCGATGAGATTTTGCAAATTTTATGCGTTTTTTTTTTAAAAAAAGTTATCAAGCTCTTAAAAAATCACCCGATATATTATAACTTTATATCGCTATAGAGTTGCTTTAAGTGCGTATGTACTCATGTGAAATTATAAAATAATGTCTAATAAAACTATGCACCATAAAGTCGTATTGAGAAATATTCTATTTTTATACCCTGAACAAGGTATATTAAGTTTGTCTTGAAGTTTGTAACACCCAGAAGGAAGCGTCGGAGACCCTATATAGTATATATATAAATGTGGGGTTCGTCACCCTCTTCAAACCACAATAACCAAAATAAGTATGTTTTACAATACAATAGGTTTATTCTTTCACTTTTGTGTTAAAATATAGTTTTCACTTTTACAATACAATAGATATATTCTTTTACTTTTGCGTTTAAAATATAGTTTACAATACAAAAGATTTATTCGTTCACTTCTGCGTTAAAATATAGTTTTCAGTTTTACAATAGAATAGATTTGTTCTTCTACTTTTGCGTTTGAAATATAGTGAACAATACAACATTTCCCTCTGTTTGCTGCGCACGTCCGTCTAGTTCAGTGGTTGGCTTCTAACTCACACCCTTTTTGCTCATCGCCATCGGAGCAACCCAAGCTATGTCATTTCTAAGTTGTTCCTTTTCTCTATTTTTCCCTTTCTGCCAGGGATGCCATCCCAAATTCGGCCCTCCTGACTCTGCATTCGCCCTCAAATGAAAGTTGCCATCTTTTCATATTTTCAGCTACAGTCGTCGTGTGCCCGGGGCCCTCGTGACCTTTTCTACTTCGTATCGGTCGTGTGCTAAAGTCTGTTTTGTCTTGTACGGACCGAAAAACTTGGGTCTCAATTTTAAAGCAGTACCATATTGGGTACGCTTAATCGCAACTGGCTCATCAATTTTATACTGTACGCTTTCATTTATGTTTTTGTTAAAATATCTCTTATTTTCTTCCTGAATTTTTGCAATATTTTCCTGCGCTTCCTTTCGTTGTGACTCTCTTTCTTTATCTAAATCTTCAATAGTTATCTCGTCTAACATCTCGACTAGTGCTGGCACAGCATTAACGCGCATTTCAACACCTGTGAGAATGTGAAAGGGTGAGAATCTTGTACTTCTCGACGGTGTATTGTTTATGGTTTGCTGAACTCGATCTAAATACTTATACCATGACTATGGATTTTCAATACACATCTTTGCTAGCATCGGAGTTACGATTTTATCCATGCGATCTACCTGGCCATTTCCCCTCAGAACACCTGTGGCGATTAGTAAATGTTGTTTTCCCTCGCTTACGCAGTAATGCTTAAACATACTTGACGTAAACGCCGTTCCCCTATCTGATATAATTCGTTCGGGGCTACCGAACAGGGCTGACTGTTTTTAAAGGTTTGCCACTACGCTATCGGTACCTGTGTTTTGCGTGGGGTACAGCCACAGAAGCTTTGAAAATGCGTCGACTAATATTAGAATATAATTATAGGACTTACTTGTGGTTTCGATGGAGCCGACGTGATCTGTGTGGTAGGTTCCAAGAGGACTATCTTCTTTATGAATTGGAGACAAAAATCCTTCCTTCCTACCGGTTTTACTTTCGGATATTATGCATTCGATGCAACTCTTCACAACCTTTTCGGCCTTTGCCGCCAGACTTGGGATATAAAATGTTTTTTTTCAACTGAATCTATTGTTCTTTTAACTGAGAAATGCCCTTGTTTATGGGCTATTCTAATGACTTCGTTTTCCATCAAAGTTGGTACTACTATAAGTTCCTTGATGGGATCTTTATAGAGCACACCCTGCTTCACGTAAAAATCTTCATACTCTTCATGTTCCAATACCTTAACAACTGCTCGGACCCAATCGTCCACTTGCTGTGCTTGCTGAAGTCAATGGTGCAACATATCTTCAAGCAACAAACAAGATACCCTACTGAGCGCATCTACATGACGCATTTTGCTGCCCGATCTATGTTCTATTTCGTAATTGTAATATTGTAATAAAAGTGCCCACCGCTCGACGCGTAAAGGAATATCTTTTTTCTGCACGGTCATAGTGAACGCATTGCAGTCTATTGCAGATAATTTTGAACTTAATACCCAAGAGATACAACCGCCACTTTTTCAGGACTTCCACTATCGCCAATACCTCCAACTCATAGGCGTGGTATTTCTCTTCAGCCGGTTTGGTTTTCCGGCTCATATATTGTATAGGGTGATACAATTGATCGTCTACGTCTTTTTGGAGCAAAACACCCCCATACCCATGCATGGAAGCATCGGTATGTATGTACCTCTGTTGTCGCTTTCGGGTTATAAAGCCGAAGAACTGGTGCACTTATAAGAGAGGCTTTTAATTGCTGAAAAGCTGCGACTTGTTCGTCGTTTATGATAAACTTTATACACTGGCGTAGTATGTCTGATAGAGGTTTAGCTAATCTTGCATATCCCTCAATGAAACGAATAAAAAATGTCGTTAACCCTAAATAACGCTGCACAGATTTACGATCATGTGGCAGAGGAAAGTTTTTTACTGCGTGAACTTTAGCTTCTGATGGCCTAATCGTACCCTTCTCTATTACGTATCCCAAAAATTCCACGGTTTCCATGAGAAACTGACACTTTTTCCATTTTAAATGTAAATTAAATTCTGCTGCATAGCCCTAGAACACGTCGTAACTCATGAATTCCTTCCTTTTTATCCTTAGAGGGAATGATCAGGTCAACCATGTAAGCTACGCATATACCATCTTGAATGTACTCCCTGAAAACTGCAAAAATAAAACTCGAAAAAACCGCTGGAGAGTTTGATATCCCAAATGGGACAAAACGAAACTCGTATTGACCACTATGAGTAACAAAAGATGTAAACTTTCTCGAATTCCTCGGAAGAAGAATATGGAAGAAGCCGTTTTCCAAATCTGGTGTAGTAAATACCCTGACACTTTGCAATCGCTCGAGTACGCCATCAATGATAGGCATTGGGAAGTTATCCCTCATTATTTTTAAGTTAAGGCGTCGATAGTCGCAACAGAGCCTCTTGCTCCCATCCTTTTTTTGAACTAATACTACGGGCGACGCATAATTGGAGGTACTAGGTTGTATAATCCCCTCATTTAACCATTTTCCTATTTGCTGTTCTACGATGCACTGATCCACGTAAGGCATCCTACGTGGACCCTGATAAGTTGGTATGTCATCCGTTAAGGTAATCTTCATTTCAATTGGTGATTTATACTGTGGCTTTGGGCAATATTCTCCAAGCAAACTCACTTTTTCGTCCGCATGATCCTTTTTTTGATGATGTAAATCTAACTCTTCCGTATTGCTTTGTTCTGCAGCTACCAACCCAACCTCGCCGAGTTCGTGCATCCATTCGCGTATAAATCTCCTTCCTCAGTTCTCTCTTTCTCTTTATCTATCTTATCACTCTAAGCTTCGGATTTATTACCCTTTTTCTTTAAAAACTTTACACCGTTTTCTGACACTTCTAGATCGACACACTTTAGGATATTATTACCTATGATTGCTGAATAGCAAATATCTCGATCACCTACTACATGAAAAACTACCGGTATGTCTATCCCGTCGACATGAAGCTGGCATGAAAATTATCCAATTGTTGTAAGTTCACTTTTGCCTATTCCCATCAATCGCCTTTTGTCACTATCCAGTTTGAAACCTCCTAAACTTATTAAAACATCATAACGGAGTAAACAGAGATCACACCCAGTATCGAGTGAGGCAGACAATTTTATGCTGTTCCGTACCATTTCCTTGAAAATTACGCATTTATTAGATGCTCCTAACTGTTTATTTGATAACGTATTTGCTCTTTCGACTTTCGCGCCTAACGACTTTCCATACTGTCTTGCGATGTGTTCACTCTGACCGCACTTAAAACACTTGATAGTTTGCTGAGAACAGTTACTCGCTAAATGCCCTACAGTGCCACACCTAAACCAACGTCTCTTTTCTGTTGTTTCCTCTCCTCGATGGCTTCGTTTTTTACCTCTTCCCCACGTCGATTGGGGTCCCTATCCTGGTATCCGGTATACCTTCAATAAAATATTCTATGAGACTGGGTTTATCGAGGTCAGTTTGAGAATCGAGTTCCATTAACTTATACAAATATTCGCGGTAACCCTCATTACTTCGTTTGCGCCAATTACGTAACTGTCTATGCACCTCCGCTGATGAAACCCTTTCTTCGAATTCTTTAAACAGTAGATCCTCTAAGGAAGACCAACTGCTGATACCCCTCTGTCTTTTTACAAAAACTTTAGCCGCTCCTTTTAAAAGTTGCTTGGCATATAAAAACTTCCTAATGTCAAATTCTGTAACCCAATATTTTACTGCCAGCTGACCTACTCCACTGAAATAACTCAACGATTCCTCGATGTCGCGTAACGTGAAAGACGTGTGATTCACTAGTGTCTGTCTTGCCCCACCGTCCACTATAGAGGATGCATCCTCAAAATCTGAAACATCATCTACTCCCAATCCAAGTTGTCCGGATCTATTTGGCCGCCACTGTACGCACTTGTTGCCTTCACATATGCAGCCACCCCTGCTGTATACTCTGCTTCGCACAGATTTTGCAGCCACCACTGCTTTACACTTCTGAGTCGCACTCAGATTACTCAACCTCTTCAAACCACAATAACCAAAATAAGTATAGTATATATGTTTTACAATACAATAGGTTTATTCGTTCACTTTTGCGTTAAAATATAGTTTTCACTTTTACAATACAATAGATTTGTCCTTTTACTTTTGCGTTTAAAATATACTTAGTTTACAATACAACTTTTCCCTCTGTTTGCTGCGCACGTCCGTCTAGTTCAGTGGTTGACTTCTAACTCACACACTTTTTGCTCATCGCCATCGGAGCAACTCACGCTATGTCATTTCTAAGTTGTCCCTTTTCTCTAATTTTCCCTTTCTGCCAGGGATGCCATCCCACATAAATGATCAGTATGTTGAGCTGAGTCGATTTAGCCATGTCCGTCTGTCTGTTTGACCATCTGTATATATAGGAACTAGTCCCTCAGTTTTTAAGATTTTGTTTTGAAATTTTGCAAGCGTCATTTTCTCTTCAGAAAGCTGCTCATTTTTCGGAACTGCCGATATCGAACCACTATAACATATATGTAGCTGCCATACAAATCGAACGATAGAAATCAAGGGCTTGTATGGAAAACTTTCGCATTTGAAGTGGTATCTTCAGGAAATTTGCCATGGCTTACTGCTTAAGGTAATAATATAATCTCCGAAAAAATTTAACAGACGGGATTACTATAGCATATAGCTTCCATACAAACTGAACAAATAGTTACTAAAAGAAATGCACCTATGAAGGGTACATATATTAGCTTTGGTACAGCCGAAGTTAACGTTTTTACTTGTCTCTGTTAAAGTTACGATAACTAAACTAAAGTCAACATTCTCATATTTCCCGACGAGTAGATTTACAGGTTCGTAAGATGAAAGTGGTTAATTGTAAATATATACGAGTTATGAAACTACAATTATAAGAATTTACAAGAAAGTATTGTGACATTGCGCATATCTTTGGATTCAGCCGTTCAGATATACCCCTTGCCGTAAAGAAAACATTTTCTGAGGTAATTTTGTTTCTATGATAATAATGCAAATGTGGTGAACATTAATTTTTTCGAATTCGTAGAAGTTTGGTGTACACCAATAGTGAATTTAAACAGAAAGTGGTAAAATGTACATAGGTATAATATAGCTAACAAGTAAGGAAGGGCTAAGTTCGGGTGTCCCGAACATTTTATACTCTCGCATGATAAAGTGATAATCGAGATTTCATTATCCGTCATTTACACATTTTTCAAATACCGTATTTGTGTAAAGTTTTATTCCGCTATCATCATGGGTTCCTAATGTACATAAATATTATACAGAGAAGGCATCAGATGGAATTCAAACTAGCGTTATATTGGAAGAGGGCGTGGTTGTGAACCGATTTCACCATGTTTCGTACATATCATAGGGTGTTAAGAAAATATTAAATACCGAATTTCATTGAAATCGCGACAGTATAATTATCTCAATGAAATTTGGAATATGGGTTCCTTAGTACACAAAAAATTTCTAGTTAGTAGATGGGCGTAATCGAACCACTGCCACGTCCACAAAGCTCCATTAATCGAAAACCTATAAAGTGCATTAACTAAAGCAATTAAATAAGATATAAAGCTGTACATTTTTTATACTCTCACAACAAAGTTGCTAAGGAGAGTATTATAGTTTTGTTCACATAACGGTTGTTTGTAAGTCCTAAAACTAAAAGAGTCAGATATAGGGTTATATGTATATACCAAAGTGATCAGGGTGACGAGTAGAGTTGAAATCCGGATGTCTGTCTGTCCGTCCGTCTGTCCGTCCGTCCATCCGTGCAAGCTGTAACTTGAGTAAAAATTGAGATATCATGATGAAACTTGGTACACGTATTTCTGGGCTCCATAAAAAGGTTGAGTTCGAAGATGGGCGAAATCGGCCTACTACCACGCCCACAAAATGGCGAAAACCGAAAACCGAAAACCTATAAAGTGTCATAACTAAGCCATAAATAAAGATATTAAAGTGAAGTTTGGCACAAAGGATCGCATTAGAGTGGGGCATATTTGGACGTAATTTTTTTGGAAAAGTGGGCGTGGCCCCGACCCCTACTAAGTTTTTTGTATATATCTAGGAAACTACTATAGCTATGTCAACTAAACTCTATGGAGTCGTTTCCTTTAGGCATGTCCATACACAGTTCAAAAATGGAAGAAATCGGATAATAACCACGCCCACCTCCCTTACAAAGGTTATGTTGAAAATCACTAAAAGTGCGTTAACCGACCAACAATAAACGTCAGAAACACTAAATTTCACGGAAGAAATGGCAGAAGGAAGCTGTATGCAGGCATTTTTCAAAATGTTGAAAGTGGGCGTGGCGTCGCCCCCTTATGGACCAAAAACCATACCTCAGGAACTACTAGACCGATTTCAATGAAATTCGGTATATAGTATTTTCTTAACACCCTATGATATGTACGAAACATGGGTGAAATCGGTTCACAACCACGCCTTCTTCCAATATAACGCTATTTTGAATTCCATATGATGCCTTCTCCGTATAATATATACATTAGGAACCAGTGATGGTAGCGGAATAAAACTTTACACAAATAGGGTATTTGAAAAATATGTAAATTACAGATAATGAAATCTCGATTATCACTTTATCATGCGAGAGTAAAAAATGTTCGGTGACACCCGAACTAAGCCCTTTCTTACTTGTTTTTAATTGGGCGTGGCCCCGCCCTCTAACATGTTTAATGAATATAGCTCCTTAACTACTTAAGCTACAACAACCAAATTTACTGATTTACAAATGAGTGAAATTGGATGAAATCGGGGATAATCCCGCTCACTCCCCACATAACGGTACTGTCAAAAACTACTAAAAGCGCGATAAATCAATAACTAATTACGCCAGAAGTATTAAATTTTACCACCGAGATAAAAGAGCTTTATGGGAGTCGGTGTGAAAATTGGACGACGGGGCCCGAACAACCGATTTCGATACAATTTAGTACCTGGAATTTTTCTTACATTCAATGTCGCATTGTGAAATTGGACAAATTCGCACAAAAACTACGCATATTTCCCATATAACACAATTTTGAATTCCACCTGATTCGTGCGCTTTTCAGTACACAAATCAAAAAGCAATTAATATAATGGTATGAAACTTTGCACGAATAATGTCTTTGGTATGCGCCACCTTACCACCATAAATTGTTAGACCGTCCTACCTATAGTTGACTTTTGATCGAAAATATCGGTCAGTGTATGATTTATATTTAGTATATGTATGTATGTATATATAAAATTGCTTGTATTTCGATCTTTTGGTTGACGTTTTACACCTCAAGGTATTTCCCTGGTTTTGATTCTTGCAAGTTGCAAGCGTATAAAATGTTCGGTTGCACCCGAATTTAGCCCTTCCTTACTTGTTTTCGATATTTTTATCCATTGTAAAAATCGCAACGCACTACAGAGGTGTACCGACTTAAGTAGCTTCTGTAAACAAACTGGATGACAGACTGCGCTTATATTTCACATAGTAATTAAGGACAGTACTACCAACTTAGCAAAACAAGTTTTTTGAAACTCTACTTACCCGGAAAATTTTTATTACATTTTTGTCACAATGTTTTACAATATGTATAACGGTTTGATCGGCTAATATATACTGGGAACTTTGCAGTAGTTGCCTTGGCAAAAGCAGTATACTTGTTAATTCACAGGAGTTCGTATATATAACATTTTCACATACAATTTGCTTAGTATATACTTGTATACAGGAATGCGTAAATAAAATTAAATAATTTACGAAACGGGCTATGTTTTGGCTTTGCTCGTGCATAAATTGTTTGAGAAGTACTATTTGACCAAAAGTTTATATATGTATCATCATATATCCAGTGTGACTAAATATTATGAAGACCATTCTTTCGATTAAACTTTTCACAATCTTCTTTACCATAATTGACTTTATCTAACTAATAATGCGCGTCGAGTATTGATTTCTCACAAGTAGTACATCAAAATACATTCTAGTACCTTATAAGCTCATTTCTTTATGTGATTTAGTTGCCGAAAATTCATCCTTAAAAAGTGCTAGTTGCATATATGTAGTTACTATACTGCTATGTTTGGTGTAGCTGTATCACACAGGAAAATGATCGTCATAACTCACATATGGTTCATATTATAACTTAATATCTGGTAAACTATACGCCACTAATATCGAAATTGATATTACATATTATACTTGTATATGTATAACTTAACAAGAAACGGCTGTTAAACAATGTTGAAGTAGTAAGTCTGCTGAAATTGCAGTCAAAATAATAGTCATAATAGCAAAGTTTATGAATTGCAAAAAGCTCACACCACTTGAGTGTAGCTTGTTCAATTTTGCAACTTCTTAGCATGTGTTTCCGTATTGGTACCAGAGTTTTAAAAGGTTTAGTGCTTTAAGTTTTTTGTACTTTCTTGGTACATTTCTATAGTAATTGTAAGTAACATTCTAAACTTATTACAACTAGTTATATTAATTTCGAATGCATAACTTTTGTTTCAGCTGTCACAGCATATTTTTATTAATTTATTTTATTAATATTTGAATATTTATGTACAATAAAAAACAAGTAAGGAAGGGCTAAGTTCGCGTGTCACCGAACATTTTATACTCTCGCATGATAAAGTTATAATCGAGATACTGTTATTAGCAACTAGCGAGAGTATAAAAATGATGCACTCTGAATTACATGAAAATGTCTGAGAGATTTACCGATATTTTCGGTGAAAAATTGGGTTATGTTGGGTTAGGCACTGAGTTCTTCGTGTTCGATATCAGGGACCTTGAAAAGTTATAGTCCGATCACGACAATTTTTCCACAAGGGTTACCTCAGCTCAAATACCATATTTGTGTAAAGTTTTATTCCGCTATCATCATTGGTTCCTAATGTATATATTATACAGAGAAGGCATCAGATGGAATTCAAAATAGCGTTATATTGGAAGAAGGCGTAGTTGTGAACCGATTTCACCCATATTTCTTACATGTCATCAGGATGTTAAAGAAATATTATGTACCGAATTTCATTGAAATCGGTCTAGTAGTTCCTGAGATATGGTTTTTGGTTCATAAGTGGGCGACGCCACACCCATTTTCAATTAAAAAAAAAAAAGCCTGGGTGCAGCTTTCTTCTGCCATTTCTTTTGTAAAATTTAGTGTTTCTGACGTGTTTCGTTATTTGGTTAAGGCACTTTTAGTGGTTTTCAACATAACCTTTGTATGGGAGGTGGGCGTGGTTATTATCCGATTTCTTCCATTTTTGAACTGTATATGGAAATGCCTGAAAGAAACGACTCTGTAGAGTTTAGTTGACATAGCTATAGCAAATTCCGAGATATGTATAAAAAACTTAGTAGGGGGCTGGGCCACGCCAAATATGCCCCTTCCTAATGCGATCCTTTGTGCCAAATTTCACTTTAAGATCTTTATTTATGGCTTAGTTATGACACTTTATAGGTTTTCGGTTTTCGGTTTTCGCCATTTTGTGGGCGTGGCAGTGAGCCAATTTTGCCCATCTTCGAACTTAACCTTCTTATGGAGCCAAGAAATACGTGTACCAAGTTTCATCATGATATCTCAATTTTTACTCAAGTTACAGCTTGCACGGCTGGACGGACGGACGGACGGACAGACGGACGGACGGACGGACAGACATCCGGATTTCAACTCTACTCGTCACCCTGATCACTTTGGTATACATAACCCTATATCTGACTTTTTTAGTTTTAGGACTTACAAACAACCGTTATGTGAACAAAACTATAATACTCTCTTTGGCAACTTTGTTGCGAGAGTATAAAAATGATCAGTATGTCGAGCTGAGTCGATTTAGGCATGCCCGTCTGTCTGTCTGTCCGTCTGTTCGTCTGTCTGTATATATACGAACTAGTTTCTCAGTTTTTAAGATATCTTTTTGAAAATTTGCAAACGTCATTTTCTCTTCAAGAAGCTGCTCATTTGTCGGAACAGCCGATATCGGGCCACTATAACATATAGCTGCCATACAAACTGAACGATCGGAATCAAATTCTTGTATGGACAACTTTCACATTTGACAAGATATATTCACGAAATTTGGTATATATTATTTTCTAAAGCAACAATGTAATCTCGGAAGAAAATGTTCAGATCGGTTGACTATAGCATATAGCTGCCATACAAACTGAACTGTCGGAATTAAGTTCTTGTATGGACAACTTTCACATTTGACAAGATATATTCACGAAATTTGGTATACGTTATTTTTTAAGGCAATAATGTAATCTCTAAAAAATTTGTTTAGAACGGATTACTATAGCATATAGCTTCCATACAAACTGAACACATAGTTACTAACAGAAATGCTCCTGTGGAGGGTATTTAGCTTCGGTGCAACCGGAGTTAACGTTTTTTCTTGTTTTTTTCTCATATGCCGGTAATCATGACTTTGTTTGTGTTAATTCTGAACATTTTCTTTCACACCTAACACAGCTGATCATTTTCCAAATGAACAGCTAAATGTTGAACCGTTGGAAATGGGTCATGAATGCTAAATGAAAATATTCTCCAGACTGTTTCATTACTGCTGATATAGCGTCCCATCTGGAATTTTTTAATTTCATCAGATTTATTAGCAATCCCAAATACTGCCATATCACTGCCTTCGTAGACGTATTTGCTAATATATTTGATCGACTTTACTGAGTTACAGCACTCAACATTGATGTGGGCATCAAACATTTTTGAAAACAACAGTGAGTAGGGCAGAATCCACCTGTTGTCGATATCATAGAGGATATACTTAGCCTCCCGTTTGAGTTTCATGGTTATCGTTTCGTGGATATCGCTTTATACACTTACCATCTTACCTTTACATGGGAAATTCCGGTTAAGTCCACCGCAAGGCCCGTTGATCATGTGCTTCCGTACCGTTTCAAATAGAATTGCCACTCAACCGAATACAACATTGAGTTTCGCATATATATATTATTTTTGGTGATTATTGATAGATTCGTCAATTTTTGTTTGAATACTCGTTCAAGGAGATCGTGTCTATGTGTTGAAATTTGATCGGGGTCTAACAGGTCAGTGATGTCTTTTCAGGTTGGATTGCACGTGAAAGTAATGAAGAGATAAGTCATAGCATATTGGGCGTACTCGTTCATTTGTCGAGGATGGCCGGTGTACGTTGCTGGCAAAATCACCATCAATATTTGCAGCATTTCTAACATTATTAAGGGGGAACCTGCTTTAGAAGCTTCAAAAAATCGATTTGTTTGTTTGCCTAAATCTCTTTAAAAATAATCTAAGAATCTGTCCCCAAAGTTATAGATGGGAATTCGAAATATTTTCGAAGCTAGAAGGGAAATAGGTACCGAGCGTCTAGCAGATATAGTATACTCAGAAAAGAAAAACTTTGAAGTCACTTTAAATCCAGTACAAAGAACTTTAAAATTAAGAATTTTTATGTATGAAAACCAGCCGTATTGAAAAATATTTAATCTCAAAGTTAACACTTTAAAATGTAAATTATTAATGTTAGCACTTTGAATATTAAAGTGAAAACTTTACATTTTAATATGCGCATTCTCGAATACAATATAAACACTTTTGATTTTAAAGTTCACACTTTTAACCCAATTTAAAAATGTTTGTATTTAAATTAAAAGTTAACACATTCAACCTCAAATTGAAAGCTTTAGCTTTTATTTTGAGAGTGAACACTTTCAAATGCAATTTAAAAGCTTTCACTATAAACTCTAAAGAAAACACACTATTTTAATTGTTTTTAATTCACATTTTTTTATTCAAATATATTTAAATTTAAATTTATTTTATATTTTATATCTATGAAATAACTTATTTATAACTCATTTATAATTCATTAAATAAAATAATTTAATTTAAAATTAAAAAATAAACCATTATATTGTTGTATCTTTTTTAATCTTGCATATGTCTTTCCATTGTTAATTTGATGTAAATTCATAGGCAGGCTTGTGAAATGTGATATGTTAATCAGTTTAAACCAATTTTGTTTTATACCAGTCTCCTAAGATTGAAAATGTGCATCAAATTTAATAATTTCAATAGGATAACATAGAACGTAAATAATTTAATTTTCGTAAATAAAAAGTTTGATTTTATAGATACAACAATTTATTTCATTCAGTAATGCTAAAAAATTATTTTGTTGATACTCGATTCCTTTATCATGTATTATAGTCGAAACGTAAACAGATTGATAGTTAATATTTTCAAAGTTCAATATTTTAGGAAAATATTCTTCTTTTGTTAAGTCCTTTGTAATAAATGTTTCAGTGTTAAAAGCATGCGGAAACCCATCTTTATACTTATGTAAAAAATTTGAAAAACAAAAAGAACTTTTCATAGCCGCTGTATAAGCAGGATTTACTCGAGATGTTATATTGTTAAAATATATTTTTGCATCTTTATGTTTTGCCTCGAAACGCATTGCCCAGACAAACTTGAGAGGACCACATTTCTCAATTGTGTGGGTAGTGCACCAAAAAATGATGTTTAGGTTTCAAATTACCGTAAAGTAGAACATATAATTGATGATGTGCTTTAATTAAATTTTTTAACTTATCTAGATCGAAATTAGAAAAACTAGAATCAAATAATAAATCTACTATTTCTATTAGCAACACCAACAGTTTCCAATGCTTCACGTCTGGTGAAATTAAATCTCCTATCATGAGTGGAAGAAAATTTGTAAAGCATAAAACCTCACTAGCTGTCATTTTTAAGTTGAAGTTTGAATTTGAAATAACATTTCCGATTGTAGCAGAAACTGTTCCTAGTAAATCTGATACCATGCTTTGTGTATTTAAATTATCTTTTCTTGGCATGGTACTTTTTGAATATAGTTGCAGACATAAAGCTAAAGACTTATTTTTTAAATCCGTTATGGTTTGTTCTCTATTTATATGAAATTGTGAACTTGTGTCTGGCATTGTTACTATGATAGGTTCATCTGATAAAATGGGTTCATCTAACCTAATTCCGGAGGATGTGGCGGGTAACTCTGTTGGTGTTTGTAAAGTGTAAATTATATTATTATGAGTTAACAAATGTCGCTTTAACTTTCTAACTTCAGTTCTCGTTAGAAAAAATTTGTTTACATTTATTTTGTTCGCATTGAAGTTTATCTCTATTTGACAATAAATGCATGTGTTTTAAATTGTCTTATTAGCACATCAACACTTTTAAATAACTGAAAACATCTGAAACATTAATACATTATTACAATCGAAAAATTTACAAAATTTAATTTTTTTCATTCATGTGTGTTAACAATGAAGTAAGATTTGAACTTTTTAAATCAAATTTTGAATCTAATTCATAAAAATACTTTTGGATAAACATCCATGGCATTTCGCAGATCTTTGGATATTTAAGATTAAACACGTGAAAGATTTTAAAGCATATATCCAAACTTTCAATAAAAGAATTTAGTTTGTACAAAGTTTTGTCAAAGTAAATGTAAAAGGTTTTAAGATCGTCCTCAGAGTCTCCTACCACAATTATAAACGGCTGTACAGTCAATCTATTATAAAAATATTTACCGATAATTTCTTTTATTCATATTGAGAATCGCTAATTGTTGTTAACTGCAATACGAAGCTTTCATTGTTCTTCTTCTTCTTAATTGGCGTAGACACCGCTTACGCGATTATAGCCGAGTTAACAACAGCGCGGCAGTCGTTTCTTCTTTTCGCTACGTGGCGCCAATTGGTTATTCCAAGCGTAGCCAGGTCTTTCTCCACCTGGTCCTTCCAACGGAGTGGAGGTCTTCCTCTTCCTCTGCTTCCCCCGGCGGGTACAGCGTCGAATACTTTCAGAGCTGGAGTGTTTCCGTCCATTCGGACAACATGACCTAGCCAGCGTAGCCGCTGTCTTTTAATTCGCTGAACTATGTCAATGTCGTCATATATCTCGTACAGCTCATCGTTCCATCGAATGCGATATTCGCCGTGGCCAATGCGCAAAGGACCATAAATCTTTCGCAGAACTTTTCTCTCGAAAACTCGCAACGTGGACTCATCAGTTGTTGACATCGTCCAAGCCTCTGCACCATATAGCAGGACGGGAATTATGAGCGACTTATAGAGTTTGGCTTTTGTTCGTCGAGAGAGGACTTTGCTTCTCAATTGCCTACTCAGTCCGAAGTAGCACCTGTTGGCAAGAGTTATCCTGCGTTGGATTTCTAGGCTGACGTTGTTGGTGGTGTTTATGCTGGTTCCAAGATAGACGAAATTATCTACGACTTCAAAGTTAGGACTGTCAACAGTGACGTGAGTTCCAAGTCGCGAGTGCGACGACTGTTTGTTTGATGACAGGAGATATTTCGTTTTGCCCTCGTTCACTGCCAGACCCATTTGTTTTGCTTCCTTGTCCAGTCTGGAGAAAGCAGAACTAACAGCGCGGGTGTTAAGGCCGATGATATCAATATCATCGGCATACGCCAGCAGCTGTACACTCTTATAAAAGATGGTACCTTCTCTACTAAGTTCTGCAGCTCGAACTATTTTCTCCAGAAGCAGGTTGAAAAAGTCACACGATAGGGAATCGCCTTGTCTGAAACCTCGTTTGGTATCGAACGGCTCGGAGAGGTCCTTCCCGATTCTGACGGAGCTTTTGATGTTGCTCAACGTCAGCTTACACAGCCGTATCAGTTTTGCGGGGATACCAAATTCAGACATCGCGGCATAAAGACAGCTCCTTTCATTAGCCTCTTTAATGATGGCTTTCTTTTTTGTATTTCCATCTACGCTAAATCTTGCTGAAGGCAACAGAACTGAATTGAGAAGAGTTGTAAAAATGTAGTCTTGAAAATCTAAAAAAAAATTATTTAGTGTTATTTTATTAATTTAACAACAACTTACCAATTTTTTTCGTCGTTTTTGCTTGTTTCAAAAGATCTATTGATTGCTGATTCCGTATGTTGGCATAGTAGTAGTTCACTATCTTGGTGTTAAAATTATCCCACTTTGGTGGATAAATCAAATTGAAATCTAGATGAATCTAAAAAATAAAAAATATAAAAATTTTTATATCCTTGAATTTTGTGTTAAAGTTCTTTTTAAATACCAGAAATGGTGCTCTGGAGTCTTTTAAAATTGGCCACTCCTGCAAAAAATCAGAATTCGAAAGCTTTGCCAAATCCTTCTTCCGAAATGTAAATGTTTTTTGCCATTTGTCAATAGCCTCATCCCAATTATTGACATCTTTTTGAAGCGAAGTTTTTTAACATAACGACAGCGTTTCGTCAACTTCAACATTTTCGTCTACTAATGGATCACGTACTTCACTCGAAAGAGATCTTTCCGCAGATGGACTACTCTTTCTAATCTTTCTCTTTAAGTTAAAATATTTGGAATAGAGCTTGCCTGATGGGTTTTTTTCTTTGACGAGGAATGTAGTAATAATCTTGAAAAAAATCAGTTTACAATAAGATCTTTTAAATATATCGTTTTTAATAATACCTGGGACTCTTTTTCATTGGGAAATAAACCAATTATTTCTTCCACAATACTAGCAAGGTGTTCTGGTCTAAGCTTTGTCTTTATAACATGACATCTTCTAAAATTATTTTAATGAGGGCATCGCGTTGCTTATTCGTAAAACATGCCCATTCCTCATAATATTGAATAAGTTGTTTTCCGGCTGAGTTATCGTTTAAAAAAATTGAAAGGGGCTGCAATGAAATTTATCATAAAATTTAATACAAAACCTTTTACTGTATATTCTTACCTGTGATCCAAATGCGTTTCGTATTGAATTATTTGAAGAACAAGGAGAATATTTGTGACGGTTTTTTTCTAGCCAACCAACAACTTTAGAAGTCTGGCTCAACGTTTCGTCTTCTATTCCAAACTGAAAAAATAAGTTTGCTAAATTATAAACGTAGTAATATTGAAATGGTAATTGTATCTATATTATATCTATATTATATATATAAGCTTCAAAATTAATATTATATTTACCTTTGACTTGCGCCAGAAAAACAACTTTTCTCTAAACTCTGCTCGAAGACCAATATTATTTACTGCTGCCGCAATTTCTTCTTTCCACAAATATTTTAAGCTTCGAAAAATTATTCCAGCATCTAAGGTACATTAATAATAATGCATAAGTGATAATATTGCCGAAGAATTTTTACTTACTTTTTAGGCCAAGAAAAAGTGTTTCCAGATCAAACTCCTTTAGCAGATTAAGGAGATCCGTATCTTCCTCAACACACGTGTACGTTAAATCACCCTTCTCATTAATTTGGATATCGTTGCCAAAAATTCGCAGCAAGTCGTTTTCCGGTATAATTTTACCCTGACTGGTCATTCTTATATCTTGTTTACACTTCTAAATTCTTAAATGTCAAAGTGAACACGTTAAATAGAAGGTGAAATAGAAAGTGACACTTTGATTTAAAAAGTGAACAGTTTAGATTTCAAAGTGAACACGTTTAAATAGAAAGTGCCACTTTGATTTAAAAAGTGAACACTTTAGATTTCAAAGTGAACACTTTTAAATAGAAAGTGCCACTTTGATTTATATTTTTCTAAAGCACCACAATGTGTACAAACTTTGTTCATTGCTCCGATCACTACGTCCTTGTGATTTCTCTAATCATCATCCTTATTGTACTTGAACGCCACAAGATTTAAATCTATTTATTTTCGTAATTGAGCTATTCGGTTACGATTGGCATCAAGTCTTTGCGTACGTTTTTGGATTGTTTTGGTAGCTCGCGATGAATATTTTTTTCACTATCTTATTGAAGCCGTGCTCATTTGCTCCTTTTCTAACATTCTTTGATTTGGAGGTTTTTTTTACCAATACTTGCTTTTTTGGGTGTCATTTTTTATTCATTACAATGATTCTGTGAAGAAACATGATTCGTGAAGAAAAATACATTTTTCCGTTGTTACAATCAATTTTAAACGCATGAGTAAACGGATACATTCGCGGCGCTACAGCTTTCCTAAAAATCCTTAATTATTTACTTTAATATACTTCAATATACATACTCCATTGTACTTAAAAATATTTCATATCCAACTCATGCGTCAACATAAATTTTGTATATAAAACAATAGAATATCATCATAGTAAATAAAAACTGTATTTGACAGTTCAAAAAAAAATACTCCGATCGTCACCAAACTTTACAGGATTACTCGTTAGGTCAATCTAAAGATTTCCTGAAAGTTTCACTGAAATTGCAACATACAGACACACTTTCTTTTTATATACATATGTAAATAGATATAGGAATATAAAGATAATATCATGCACCAAATTTTGTCAATATTATTTAACTTCTGGTGTAAGAAGTTAGTTAATTGTCACTCTTGTGGTAGTTTTCAATATAAACTTTATACGGGAGTGGTCTTGGTTATTATCTGATTTCATATATTGTTTTGCATTGTAAAACGAAGTGCTATAAACTCTTATTCTTGGTAAGTCTAGTCATTCTAGCTTTGGTGGTTTAATAGATAAAAACTTATAAGGCAAAACTCTCAGAGTTCTACTTCGCTATTTCGATTTACTGTATCACATATCAAATTTGTACTTATAGTAGTATGCGGCCTAATTATAGCACATTAAAAGTTTTCGCTTAATGCTAGTTTCTACAAGATATCTCAGTTTTTACTTAAATTATCGCTAATTATATAAGGTATGGGCTTTATATTTTTTCGCTGGTATCTTAAATTTAAGTTTTATATAGTACACTATTTAATGAATCAGCAATGACACTGAATCCTAAATACGTACGTTTTAAATCATATTCGACATGACTATAGTATACACTTATAACCAATTAAGAACCAATTACATGATGCAGAACGCTTATTTCACTTTCAGTCCTTTCAGCCTCGCTCAAAATATGACATTTATTCAAATGTATCTCTTTTCATACCAGTGGGCAAAATTCAAAAGCCAAGTCAGAAATATCTGGAAATCGTTTCATTACAAGTTGATTGTGCTATCATTTAAAGTTGAAGTGATTATTTTATGAAACAACCTAAACCAAATCTTCGAACGTTGCTATTTATAGAATAAATTCGTTATCTTCCTTCGGTATTTTTTAATAATGTGGTAATATGTATGTGCGGTTAATACTAAATATTTAACATTTTTACTTTAGAGTATTATATCGAGATATCTTAAGTACTTACAACCGTACTTTCAACCGTACTTTCAATCAATGTTTTTATCGCATATTTATTTTCATACCCTTTCAACATATTGCCACAGGGAATTATAGTTTTTTTAACCTAACGGTTATTCGTATAATCTAAAATTAATCGATATAGATATATGGGGGTATACATATAAGTACATACTAGGGTGTTTTTTATGAACTATTAATTTTTTTCAGTCCCGTCACGAAATTTCCTTGGAAATACCCTAAAAAAATTCTCTGAAAATTTTAGCCCTTTATATTAACATTAAAAACTGGACCAAGGCCTGCAAAAATTTTCCATAGAAAATACACTACAATCGTGAGTTTTATCTTTAAATTCTTACAGATCAGAGGTATTTTATGGCATCGCTTTGACTTTAGACGCATATTTCTCAGAATTGTTCACTCTACAAAAGTGCCCAACGCAACAAAGTCGTAACTCACACCAGCGAGGTAGTACGGGGCTCTAAACCCGATTTTTCCAAGAATTTCGCATTTTTTTGTATATATCTCGTCTTTCGAATATTGGATTCTGATCAGTTTTTGGTCGTTAGTCAATTTGAGCGGAACAAACCATGCACACACCTTTCGTAAGCTTAAATGTTCGGTCAATTGGTCAAAATGCGATAATTCGATGTTTTGGAGATGTTCAATTCCATTTCCATAAAATTCAAATATAATTTTGGCAGATTTTTGATGAATTCACGGACAGTTCCGATGGAATTTTCGGTTATCACGGATTTTGATTGACCCACATGTTCATCGTAATTTATGTCCTCACGACCACTTTGAAAACGTTGTAACCACTCGTGCACTCTGCCACGGGATAGACAATCATCGCCATAAACTTGATTCATCACTTGAAACGTTTCGGTAAAAATTTACTAATTTTCAAACAAAATTTAATGTTGGATCTTTATTCAAAGCTCATTTTCGCACCGATAACACAAACATACTGACACTTAAAACGCAATAACTTCACTTCCAATCAATGAAATGTCATGAAATTCTCACCGGACAATCGATAAAGATAGCAGATTCCAACGCAATAGTTGACATATAGATGGCGCCACCAGGGGGCGCTTGATTCAAAAAGTCCTGTTTACTTTAGAACCCACCTTGTACGTAGCAAGAGCTATCTACGTAGAATTCAATTACCTAAAAGCACAGCTGAGCCTCACATACGAGCAATTTTAGTACATATCTGGGTGTGTGTCTTGATGATATGTTATTACGGTAAACTATAATTTAAACAAGCATTCCAGTATGCGCGTCATTAATCAAAGGAGTGTGGACAAAGGAGAATACCCCGCAAGAACTAAGATGATTAAATTTACATGTGTTAATACATTTAAAGGAGGGCTTAAATTCGCACGAAACCAACGGATACTCTCTAGATAGAAACTCATATTTACAATGGCATTCACATCTGTTGGCCTGTAGAAAAGTTTCGAAGTATTTCGAACCAACTTAATTAAAATAAATATAATCCCAATAACAAGAACTTTAATTCTCCGGCAGTGTTTATCTGTCTCTTATGTTATGTTGTGTGTTAACGCCACTGAGTATATAAAAGGTGCGTGGAGTCCCTACGCGCGGATGAAGTTATACTTCTTATTGATATTCCAAAAAATGCATATCATTTTGTATGAAAGAAAACTAGAAAACTTAAATTCACATTTTATAAATTTATTATGCACATAAAATGAAGAATAAAGCAAAGTCTAAATGAAGGAACTTTGACTAGAAAAGTAGTTCTGTCTCTTCGTTGCGGAATAGAATATGCAGCGTAATCATCTATCTTTTGTAATCCATCAACACGCGTTGAAGGCCCAGCAGTTATCTGTGAATTGACGACCGTTGATTCATCAGTTGTTATAGATGCTCCCGCAAAGATTGATGGAACAGCAAACGTTGAATCTTTTTTACGCGCTTTCTGATATTCCGCAGCTGTTTTCCTCTCCCTCGATTGACTGCCAGCTATCATTTCCAATTTCAAATGAATTTTTCAAGGACCAACGCAGGGTATTTCAACAAAAGGTCACATAAAATAGTTGAGAATTCGCAGAAATGAAAGACAAACGAAAGAAAAAGAAGTATAACTTCAATAATGCACAAGCATACAAACATACATATGCGCACACATGTGAATAGTCCTCTTCATCGCGGGTCGATTTGCAAAAAAAGTAAATGAAGACTGACCAGAGAACTTAAAAGTATAGAGAAAGTATAGAGAAGGTGCAGGTTCGACTGCGAACATTTGATAGATTCATATTAGGGAATTCACCGCATTTGTTAACATTGTAGGTCGGAATTCGAATCGCAATTTTAACATTTTTTACAATTCTCTCACATATTCTAACCGAGAAGACAGAGAAGAGACAGAAATATATGTATTTATAAAACGATTTCTTTGATATTCCATAGGATGAAAATATGTATGTGGAACTCTTTTATTTTTGATTTATTATTTTTCAAATTATTTAATGCTAATTTGATCTTATTTTATAATAACTCATTTTAAATATATAAAAGATTTACCTTAACATTATGATGATATTTTCATGATTCATACGCAATGCACGAATGTGAGCAATTTCGTTTTGCCGTCGGCATTTCAATTTCTCATGCTTCAATTTTTGCTTTCAACCAAGAAATCGCTTGTATGTATGTATGTTCAATATATGCCTTTGCGTTTTGCCGTCGACATTTCCATATTGACATGCAAAAGTAATTATGTATTTCATTATTTCGTTTTGGCCCAATTTTGTATATTAAGACAAGTGTCAATAATTGCGCCAATTTTCATAAAGTTGGAAATTTTGCGCGAATAAGACGTGTGCGGGTTAAGTCGTGAATTTTACTTATATTAATTAATTTGAAAGTGCCGAAAAATGCGAAACGAAATTTCAATAAATTTCAATAAATTTAAGTAAATTTACATGCATTTTCATTTATATTTAATTGTCAATAAATTTTTAAAAATTATTTGCCCTAGTTGTCCATTTTTTATTTTCTCACACATTTCAGCCGATTTTTGTATAGAAATTTGACCGGCGTAGAAGCAAAATGCGAAACAATCATACATACATATATTATGTCGTTTGCACATTTGTCTGTATGTTTGCGAAAGCAAATGTTCTACAAAAGCATATTTCTATACTTAAACAAAATTATTAGAACCATCGTATGTTTCTTATGTATGTACATGCATAACCAAACCATACTTAAGTCAGCGCAACCTAAGTGTCAATGGTGGTGTTGGTGGTAAGCGCTTGGAAAGTCAAGATGCTACCACAGGTTGGAATCTCGACAGAATAAATTTTTAATTTTTTGCTTTTAACATCGTATACTATACAAATAAATATTTTTCTTACCAATAGAAATTAAATTTATCACAGCAATATTATGTATATGTGCATTATGTATATTGCTGTGATAAATTTAATTTCTATTAGTAAGAAAAATATTGATTTGTATAGTGTACGATGTTAAAAGACATACATCTTCTATCCTATCTTGTGTATCTGCATATGCTCATATGAGTGTATGTATACGCATGTGCGCGTTCAGAAATTGAAATCATATTTTCATCAATTATCAATATACTTATTACACCTGCGCGCATTGACTTGCATGTTCATACATTCATATATACTTATATGTACATATATTTGCATACATTGCCGAATAATGCATAAGCATACAAACATACATATGCGTACACATATGAATATGTCACCAACAAAAAATTGATATTCACAAGTCAATATGGCAGCCAAATTGGCGAAGAACAAGTGTAGTAAATTTTACAACAAAAACGATTTCATTCATGAACGCAGGTGCAAATTCCACAAGCGATCTCGCTTCATTCATAAAAACAGAGGCCGTAACATCTCCCCGAGCATGCCTTTGCCAACAAGTCGTCTTTTCGCGACGATGGTAAAAGCTAAAAATCATAAATTGCACAACTTTCTGGTGCTTCTCGCAAAAATCTGCGTCGATATGTATTCACGATCATACGTATACATACATACATATTTACTGCATGTTTGTAGGCGAAGCTGCTACAGCGGCAATGGGTGACAATCCATACATTACTTTACTTATGCCATAGAAATTCTATTGCTACAAATATGGAAATGACAACGAAATAATGCAAATATGCATATTTCTAAATGTCATTAATTTCTTTGAAGAAATGAAAGGAATGAATGATCCTGAGAAGTATAGTCTTAACTTTTCAACGGCCAACGCAGAGCATTTCAACCAAAAGGAATTTATTCATTAAAATCACCACTCAGAAGTCGTTTTATCCGTTGTAAGCGAACGATTTTCGAAGAAACACATATGCCACAAGACAAAATTAGAAATGAACTTCTTAAACCTAACGCTGTCAGATAAAACGATATACTTCGTTATTGCGGGTCGATTTCCAAAAAATGTAAATGAAGACTAACTACAGAAATGATCCTGTAAAGTATAGTCTTAATTTTTCAACGTTCAACGCAGAGTATTTCAACCAAAATATACGCAAGATAGTTGAAAATTCGCAGAAATGAAAGACAAACGAAAGAAAAAGGAGTAAAACTTCAATAATGAACAAGCATACAAACATACATATGCGCAGCAGCAACAAGGAAAGAGGTAACAATCGGTAACATTTCTTTCATGCATAACCAAACCATTATTAGGACAACGCAATTCAAGTGTCAATGGTGGTGTTGGAGGTAAGCGCTTTAAAAGTTACGACGAGCACGTAGGTTCGAATCCCAACAGAATTTATTTTTAATTGAATATGTCACCAACCAAAAATTGAAGCATTGTTTCACAAAAACAGCAAAAGCATAAGCATGGCAACATTGTGTTGTTGGTAGAAAAGCCGAGCTGTGCCGAAAGAAACGAACAAACGATCGCCGATTGTCACCGCTTCGCTTGCATATTAAGCAAGGTTGCGTTAGATTCATATTGAGCAAGGTTGCGCAACCTTAATCTATCGCAACCTTTTCCGAACTCGTATAAGACGTATAACTTCAAAAATGTAAAACAAAATGCCTTAACTAATATACGTGAGGATAAACCTCGACCTTTAACATTTTTACACCCCGAACATGGTATATTGAGTTTGCCACAATGTTTGTAACACTTAGAAGGAAACATCGCGGACTATATAAAATTTATAACTAAATGATCAGCGTGATGAGCTGAGTCTGTTTAGTCATGTTCACCTGTCTATATATAGCCGAACTAGTCCGTCAACCAGACTTATTGCTTGTATGGAAGACTTTTTCATTTGATGAGATATCTTCATAAAATTTAGCGTGGATTATTATATAAAGCATGTAGTTTTCATATCGGATACATATTGTTTGCAGCTGCAATACAAACTGAGCTATTGAAATCTAGTTTTTCTAGGAAGCCTTTTATATTTGTGATGGGTATTATAGCTTAGGTGCAACCGAAGTTAACATATTTTCTTGTTATCTTTCAATTCCTTTGATTTGTTGTAACAAATACACAACTATGAACATTTTCGAATGAGTTCCCATTTAGTCTTGTTTGGACACTCTCAGCACACAGACCAAATACTCAAAGCAATGTTAACTGTTAATCGATTTGTGCTAATTTGCAATTTTTCACTGATTACTGCTTACCCACCACTTCAATGGAATATTCAGCAATAAATAAATCTTTCATGCGAGTTATTGTATCCAATGATCAACTTCCTTGAAAAACACGCATACTTTTTATTTGGAATGAGGAATATACGCTTCGAGTGAGATGCTTCTACAGTTACAGAAATACCAACAACTGCTCTTCGAATTTTGCGCTGAAATGCGTTTGCTCAATGTAATCGCCATTTACCGAGACTACTTGAAGAACGGATACTTCTACACGTTCAGCTATTTTAGGAGGTTTCATCTTCAACGGAAGACACTGCATGAGGATTACTTCCCAAATCGGATAAAGGACTTAGAAGGTGTCGCCATACGAATGGCTCCCGATCAGTTAGAGCCATGGAGCCTTGTGTGGTGAAATAGTAATGGTGACACAAAGATCGGCGGGTTTTTGACGAGATTTGTTCGGAGTTCGCTAAACGTAGTAATGGTACGGTTAGCTACCCCATGGCAGTCACGATAGAAAGGGCTCCAACGTTAACAGAACTGATGTTTTGATTGCAAAATAACTCAATCGACATAGTGGCTAGCACAACGACGGCTAAGTCTTCCGACACGGATGTATCGGCGGTTATATTGACTATCGACTGGATAATTAAGCTGCCCTTGCCCGCACAAATACCTGATAGCGAAATATTTTTGAAGCTTCTCAATTCATCATTGGGCTTGCTCCTTTTCATACTACTTTTTGTGTTTTCTCTAGTACTCACCGTGGAAGCTCTACTTTTACAACGGCGTACCGCAACTGAAAATTTTCTCTTCTTCTCTTGGTTACTGAATAATGTGGTGCTACGCAGTGTTATCGTATTATCGGACAGTCGTCGTCTTCAAAAGTTGGTGTTTCAGCAAAATTAATTAAACGTTTCTTATACATGACGCTTTCCTTAAGCGGGATTTTCATGAGTACCTTGATATCTGCCGGCCTACTATCGTATCTGACTAGTCCTGTTCGATATCCACGAATCAACACTTTCGAAGAATTCCTAAAGTCCGATATAACTATCAAAACAAGCCAAGAAGGCTACAGGGCTCTTGATTTATATGTGAGTAGACGCAACCTGAAGATAGTAAAAAAAAAGTTTATTTCTTCGAACTCGCTGGAGAAACTGCAACGGCAGCGTACATATTTAGATACCCGTTACGGTTATACAATGTTCAGTAATCTATGGGATGTCTTGGCTAGATATCAGGCTTATTTGCCACAACCGTTTTTTTATGTGAGCAAACAACTTTATATAACTAAAGGAATGCCACTGGTTATGCCGCTGCAAAAACAGTCGATTTACAAAGAAGCTTTCAATATAATGATAAATCGATTACATTCAGTCGGACTGGAAAAGGCAGGTGTATGAGGATATGATAGTGGCAAAGAAATTGAAAACCTCATATCGGATGGAGGGTGTGCGAAATGCAAGATTAGATTTTGAGGACTTTTACTGGTTGTGGTGGCTCTATGGTATTGGAATAGGCATATCTACCCTGGCTATTTTCACTGAGCTTTGAGCACAATAAAAGTGGAGCAAAAAGAGCAGAAGATATTGAGGAAAAGAACGGTAAGATGGCGGGTGAAAAGAAGGTAATACAATTTAATTATGCTCGCCCCCGCACCATCTCCATACACATATACGATCCAGTTATAAATATTTAATATATATAAATTAATAGAGCAAAATTTCATTGAAATATATATAAAAAATATTTAAAAAAAATAAAAAAAATACTTCATGGAAACTCTTTTATAATAAATTATTACTTATTCAACACAAATTTAAGTTAAAAATTCGGAAAATCGGAATCTTGCAGTCAGATATAGATACATATGTGTTTAAAAAGAGATCTACTCAATCCAACTTCTCACAGCCGAATAGTCCTCAAAACAAATGTCTCATGTGGATTTAAGTTACAGGGCTAGGAGACAGTATCATATTTAGTCAAAGTGGTACCACGACTCTTCTTATCTTTAGCCTTACCCCAATAAGTTCGACTAGTCAATTTCATATATCTTTATTACAATTATTTTTCAACAAAAATTCACATCAAAAGCAATCAGTAGTATACTTAAAGATAAACAATTCAAGATTTCCTTAATCTTTGATTAGTGAAAAGATTATCCGAAATTAGCCAACCTAAGGGCTGTCACATCGGTTGATAATTATTCGCTCTCTATTCTGCTTAGCCAGTATCTTCTTTGCCGCTCTGTCATAACACCAAAGTTCAACAAAGAACACCAGAATTGATAGACCTACACCGACGCCATACAACCACCACAGCCAGTAGAAGCTACTTAAGCCCAAACTTTCACTTCTCACATCGTTTACTGGATTAGTGGTGTTCAGTTTTTTTGCCGCCACCATGTCGTCATACTCTTGGGCGGTCCATAAATCCAACAACCCCACGCTTTGTATTTCATTGATCATATTATTGAGTGCGTCCGTGTAAATTGAATTCTTCTGCAATGGTATGGCTATCGGAATACCCTTACTTACATATATACCTTCATTCACATAAAAAAACGGTTGCTGCAAATGAGATTGATACTTGCTCATGACAGACCACATCGGGCTGAGTATTGTGGAAGCATACCGAGGATCCAATATTGGTCATTGCCGTTGGATTTCTTCAAATGAAGGCACAATATCCAGTATGTCATCTAACATTTTAAGATTTTCCGGTGGCAAATATCTGGGAAGCAAGCTATACTCATATTTGCTCATTTTCACTTTTATTCCCGAGTGGTACAGCTCTGCGAAATGCTTTATACGCGGATAGCGAAGACTGCTAGTCAGATATGATTGAAGACTTGCAGATATTAAGGTACTCATAAATATTCCACTTAAGAAGAGTATTATATATAAGAAGCGTTTCAAGAATCTCGCTGAAAGTCCTACTCGAACGTACGACGGTTGGCCAATTATCCCTCGAAGCACTACGTTGATAAGTGTCCAAAGGAAGAAGAGAAAACTTTCGGTTGACGTTCGGCGTTGCAAAATCAAACTCTCAATGGTGAGGACAGAAGAAAATATAAAGAGTAGGCTGAGCAGTAATAGACCCAACACTGAATTAAGAAGGAACACAAAGATTTCGCTGTCGGGCATTCGTGATGGCATAGGCAGCATAATTGACCAATCCACTGACAGTACAGCTGTGCTTATGTCTATAAAGCTGTTTAATTCGCCCGCAATCGCGAGTCCACTAACTACATCAATTGTATCATTTTGTAAAAGGGAAACCCAAGTTCCAAATTCTATAAAGACATCTGTTTCCACAGGCAAGGGATAAGAAAGTGTGGCGTTATTGCGTTTAGCGAATTCTCGCAAGATTTTAGTAAAAAAGCCACTGATCTGTATGTTACCGTTCCGATCACGCCACACAATAGTCCAAGGCTCCAACTGATCGGGCAGAGTTCGTAAAGCAATGCCTTTTAAGTCGCTTATGCGATTTGGGAAGCAATCCTCGTCCATTGTTTTTCGTTCAAGATGAAACTCCGGAAAATAGCTGAACGTGTAGAAGTGTCCGTCCTTCAAGTAGTCCCGATAAATGGCGATTACATTAAGCAAACGCATTTCAGCGCAATATTCGAAGAGCAGTTGTTGCTGTTTCTGAAACTGTATACGCTTCCTACTCGTTGCCGCGGTATATTCCTCATTCCAAATGAAAAGCATTCGAACATTTCGCCTATTTTGAAGGAGATTGAGCATTGCTTCCAAAAGCTCAGCAGAAAATCTCTCCGGTAGGCAACGGATTAAAAGCAATTCATTGCTGGCTCGCTTGGAAGGTGAGCTAGAGCTGTCCGCATTCAATAGCTTAACGGTCGTGTTAGTGCTGAGTATTTTAATATCCTCATCACGGAGGCAGTTAGGATGGGAGTTGTAGGCGTTCATAACGATAACTGTGTTAATTTCCCGTTCCAAATAAATTTTCCTCAGAATATAACTTATGCTTGAGGCATTTGAAGAGTTCCAATTCAAAGCTGGATAACCCATCAGCAGTGGCAAACTGTAAAGTAGCAATATATTGCCGGAAGTTAACATTTAAGCTTCAACACACTTTCTGAGAACGCACTTAAAAGACTGATTTACGGTTTATTGTTTCGTTGCGTTTTATACAATGCTGCATTTTTGTCCTTCGAATAGTTTCAATTTCCTAATGGATTACAGGAACTAAAAGAAAAGTTGTAATATGAAATTAATATGATGAACGATGTTATCTCATCGAAAATAAATGCATAAGTATCGGTGAAGAGTGTCATCAGAGCATAAGAAGGCAAACGCGGCTTGATTGATTACGTCAGGCAATTATTTGTACTTAATATATCACGGAAGGGTTATTGGCGATGGACGTGAGCCAAAAGGATATTTATGACCGGTTTGGGGAGTTATTTGCATTAAAAGTAACAATTGAATGCCATTTGTAATGATTCTCCCATAATTATATTCACACAAAGTTGTTTTTTGTGGAACTGGTAACATATGATCATAGCCAGTGCTGTCTGCGAATCATATCCTGGACAACATCCAAACTGCCAAAACTCCTAAAGTGCTCTAAAACTCAACTATTTCATCGTAAGCTTTTTAAATCCACTTTATGCCTTTCGTAACGTTTCAGTATAAGATATAGATAAACAATACAGGTATTATTGTAATTAAGGTGGCCAGGTTTTAACTATGGCCATCAAAGAGCGAACATGTAACCCATTAAATTTTTATTGGATAAAAACGGTGAACTTCAAAAGAAGCGCTAAAAATCAAGTCAAGTAAGAACATACAATCTTCCCTCAGCTATTAGGCCTCAATTTCAATACGTATATATAGCATACCTCTATAAATAATATACTTCAAGCTTAGTAATACATAGAATAGCTACTGGTTATCATCTATAGTTGCATCGTGAGACTGTTCCCTATTCGGCGGGTCCTTACGCAAAAGTTCAGCTCTTGCTCTCATATGTACGAAAGTGATCTTTCGCCAATGCTCAAAATGACTCGCATCAGCTGCCCCCATCATCATCTTGTTAAGTGCAAGTTGTTTAAAGTGGCAGGTTGAAGACCAGTAAATGCACTTAGACGAGACCTTCTTGCATAAGTTATGCCGTTAACGCAATAAAACTTTTTCTATTTTTTTTTTATTGATACCGAATGTAATAAGGCATGTTGCTTGTTAATTCTAGGAAACGCAAAATAATGGTTGAATGGCAGCTAAAACGTTGAATAGCTCAAGATCATGTTAATGGTTTCCCCACTATGGCCAAAAGTTTACTGTTGAAGCGATCCTTTAACTTGTCAACAACGAAAGCATTCGCTGTTGCAATAGTTAATGAAACTTCTACGCTGCCTGCTAAATCATCTGTAGCAAAACGAAGCTTAGTGGCTTTGTGACGTTCCTTTGCCCAACCATGAAGAGGTTCGAACAGCAATTACCCGCCTGAAGGACAACAAAGATACGAGGGCGGATGGATTGCCGGCTATTCAAATACGGCGGTGAATAAGGAGCATGCATCAGCTTTTTTGTAGAATATAGTCGGACGAAAGCATGTCCTACAATTGGAATTTAAGTGCGCTCTGCCGAATCCACATAAAGTGAGATTCCACAATCCGCGGCAGCTAAACATCGCGTATGAGGTTCTATCGAGCGTATTGTGTGAAATATTAAAGCTCACTGTCAACAAACTGATTGGACCTCATCAGAGTGGCTTTAGACCTGGAAAATCAACAACCGACCATGGGCCAAATCTTGGAAAAGACCAGTAAAAAGAGAATCGACACACACCACTTCTTCGTCGTTTTCAAAGCTGCGTTTGCCAGCACGAAAAGGAGTTGCCTTTATGCCGCTATGTCTGAACTTGATGTCTCTGCAAAACTAATACGGCTATGTAAACTGGCGTTGTGCAATCTTCTATAAGAGTGTAGTGCTGCTGGTGTATGTCGGCGATATTGATACCATTGGCCACAACAACCGTGCCGTTAGTTTTGCTTTCTCCAGAATGAATAAGGAAGCGAAGCAAATGGGTCTGGTAGTGAACGAAGGCAAAAGGAAACATCTGCTGTCATCAAACATACAGTCATCGCACTCGCGAGTGGGCACCCAAGTTACTGTTGACAGTCACAACTTTGTATACCAATATCACACCCACAATAATGTCAGCTTCGAAATCCAACGCAGAATGACTCTGGCCAACAGGTGCTACTTTGGACTGAATAGGCAACTGAGAAGTAAATTCCTCTCTCTATACGCTCACTCATTATTCCCGTCCTGCTATATGGTGCAGAGGCATGGACGATGACAACATCTGAAGATTCGGGTTACGAGTATTCGAGTGAAAGGTTCTGAGGAACATTTATAGTTCTTTAAGCCTTGGCCACGGCGAATATCACATTCGATGGAACGATGAGATATACGACAACATTGACATATGTAGCTCAGCGAATCAAAAGACAGCGACTACGCTGACTAGGCTGTAAGTATTCGAGGCAGAACCCGCCGGGGGAAGCAGAGGAAGAGAAAGACCATCAACTGATGACATTGACATCATGAAGTTCATCAACTGAAGTAAATTCGTGAAGTACACCATGTCGTATGAGTAACAGAGAATGTATAAATGCTCATGTCATTTGGTGTATGGCTTTAAGTACGTATAACTTTTAAAATAATGTTTGTATTATAATAAAAAATCATTTAGAGCTATTTTGTAGAGCTGAAAATTATGTACCAGCGTATAATTTTGTCAAGGTTTTATGTTTACTTCTCTAATGCGAAACATCAAAAAGAATTCCAGTTATATAAAAGGGAAAAGAAATAGTATTAAGGCCCGGTGTAAATTGAAAATAAAAAGTTTGTTTACGGCGGATCCTTATTTTTTAGGAATAAGAAAAATTTATTTGCTGCAAGTCAATGTTATAGATCTTATATATCGCTTTAAAACACTGCACTTAATAATGAATGTACATCTGGTCATAATACACCTGCCGCTGATTCCTTTCTGATAAATAACATAGATAGGCGAAGGTAATTGAAATACACAGTGGGCAACGGACATAAAATATGCATCGAAAGGATGCAATAGAATATAAGCAAAATTGCAAAGTCAGTAACAGAAGCATGGAAATGCATGCTAAGCAGCCACTAACGGTGAAGTACACAGAGTGCATAGCAAACTGTCTGTTTATTGAGGCAACCATGTCGTGATTTACATATTCCTGGCTGCATTTCTGTATTTTCTGATTTTACACCATGTTGTGCAGAAGAAATTCGTCAAGATTTTAATAGCTCGAGCAATCACCACCCTCAAAACAACCAGTAAATATAAGGACAATATTTTCTTACTATCAAATATTTCCGCTATATAACAGTTTGTTGTTTGCATGTGTAATTGTAACTCTGTAATAATAGTCAAGGCAGAACTTTGTCAGTGAGGGGTTTTCCAGAAAGCGTCCTAAAAAATTTCCCAATGCCAGTGGCAGTTGCAAATGGTTAAGCAGCCATTGATAAGATTGCATTTACAAATTACCATCAACGTGTGTTTTGATGGTACTGGGAAACTTCCATTTGCAGCTATTTTGTATATACCCACCTACCCACCTTTCACGAACTCTTGAAAGGAATTGCTTTTCAATAATGCTTACTTTACAATGTTCCCGGTTCAAATAAATCAAAGCCAAATAAGTGTCTTAAGTAGAGCTTTGTATATGTAAGGTAACTGATCGTGACACCAGCATGTTTGATATCCGAAATTGTTTTAAGAGTAACATGGTTGAATGAAAGTCATTTAAAATAAGTAATAATTTATTTAGAATATACTCCTTATATACCTTAAAACTAAAGGAGTTAGATATTGGGTTATATATACCAAAGTGTTCAGGGTGACGAGTAGAGTTGAAATCCGGATGTCTGTCTGTCCGTCCGTCCGTCTGTCCGTCCGTCCGCCCGTGCAAGCTGTAACTTGAGTAAAAATTGAGATATCATGATGAAACTTGGTACACGTATTTCTTGGCTCCATAAGAACGTTAAGTTCGAAGATGAGCAAAATTGGCCCACTGCCAAGCCAACAAAATGGCGAAAACCGAAAACCTATAAAGTGTCAAGATATTAAAGTGAAATTTGGCAAAAAGGATCGCATTAGGCAGGGGCATATTTGGACCTAATTTTTTTTTGGAAAAATGGGCGTGGCCCCGCCCCCTACTAAGTTTTTTGTACATATCTCGGAAACTACTACAGCTATGTCAACCAAACTCTACAGAGTCGTTTTCTTCAGGCATTTCCATATACAGGTCAAAAATGGAAGAAATCGGATAATAACCACGCCCACCTCCCATACAAAGGTTATGTTGAAAATCACTAAAAGTGCGTTAACCGACTAACAAAAAACGTCAGAAACACTAAATTTTACGGAAGAAGTGGCAAAAGGAAGCTGCACCCAGGCTTTTTTTTTTAATTGAAAATGGGCGAGGCGTCGCCCACTTATGGACCAAAAACCATATCTCAGGAACTACTCTACCGATTTCAATGAAATTCGGCATATGTTAACACCCTAATGACATGTACGAAATATGGGTGAAATCGGTTACCACGCCTTCTTCCAATATAACGCTATTTTGAGTTCCATCTGATGCCTTCTCTGTATAATATATACATTAGGAAATGAAAATACAACTCAATACTCAAAGTACACAAATTGATCTAATCTAACTAATTTTACAGCAAAATAAAAAAATATGTAAATTATTATCTCTTTATCATGCGAGAGTATAAAATGTTCGGTGACACCCGAACTTAGCCCTTCCTTACTTGTTTTATTTTGTGTTGGGTAAATGGACGAAACCGGGAAACTACTCGTTTACTTTCCTTACAACTCATTATTAAATTCCATATGATTCTTTCACCTTACAGTATCAGGCACCAATGAAAATGTCGGAATAAAACTTTGCTTGTCTTTCGGATATTACATGACTTGCGTGTGTAATTTGACGAAATCTGACCGAAACTTTTAAGACCCCATATAACGTAACGAGCGATATTTCAAAACTGAGTGACCAGTTGAAGTAACTATACATATAAAGACAGAATGATGGATATGGTTTAATCAATTTAGCTCGTCACTCTAATAACTTATACATGTATGCGTTAGAGTTTTCATTATTTACATCTTGCTGTTAGAAACTTCGAGGTAAACTTAATATACACGATTCAGGGTATATTAATAATTTTAAACAGAAATCCGTTTGTACTTTTAGAACTGACTTTATTAATTTTAAAACCTATAGTAAGATAGTGTCAGATAGTGCCAAAATTTATATTTTTATGAACTGAACTACTTTCTTTTTCCTACGATTAGTAGTATGAAAATCTTATAATGAAGCCGAATTTAATATATATGTAACAGGTTGGCATCCGTCTCTATATGTACTATCCTAGTATATAGAATATAGAAACTGTGCAGTAAAATTTCGTGTTTGCTTTCCTTTGAAAACATGTATGACTAAGTCAATTTACAATATATCAATCGTGCCTTTGTATTCCACTTGCAGCTATAAAGTACTTGTGTCAATATTGTTATGGTTTTGATTTCAGCAACAAATTGAAATTAAGGACTGTAATTGCATCAAATCATATGCTTCAAGGAATTTCTACTCAACAGCCAGAATGATTTCAGTGCAAATTAGAACAAGAACAACCACTTTGTGTCAATATTGTCATATTATAGTACGTTCAGTAGCTTGTTTGAACCTTAAGGGCACTTATGTTACTTAACCTTAGCGAAAAAGATAATAAAGCGATTCTGATTCACAAGTAGTCTCTACCCCATTTTAGCCTATACTTATTTGAAGTAGTTATGTATATTCCAACCGGTGCTTTTTGGAAAACATCGCATATTGATGTATTAAATAGTTTAGTTAACGGGAAATTTATGAAATTTTTTGTAAGACTAGCTAATATTTCATATATTTTTTGTGGACCGTAAAAGCTTCTTTTTTATAATCCTGCAACATGTTGCGCATAGTGGAAAAATTTGTTAATCAAAAGGTAGTATACGTACATTTTTAGTAGAGTTATCTCAATACGTCAAGCTAATCAAATGTCGAGACTGATTTCCTTCCCTCTTTATTTTCGTCCTTCCATATGTCGGTTATTAAACATGCATACATAAACTATTAGGATCAAAACGACTAAAAGTGAGATTATGTCAGAAGCATTACATTTAAACATGGTGTCTTGTCACTGTGGGCTTGCATGTTGGTTGGTTGAAAATTTTAAAAATGACTTACGGTCTTAGCGACAGTATGGCAAAAGTGGTAACTTTCGTTTGAAATTTTTTTTCGTTTAAAGCTATGATTAGATAAACAGATGCTTACTTACTTAATACAAATAACTTTTCACTTAAGTCTACTTCACTCCACCAACAACGCATATCTGAGTTCATGCCAAAGAATAAAAACGTAAAATGAACTATTCAACGAACCATCCAAATGAACTGTCACCAACTAGTTTTTAGTGTCACGGATAAAGCCTCAAGAATAAATTTTTTTGAAACACGCACTAACTTGTGGAGCTGAAAGTTTAGCTGTAGGAAACTTCGAAATTTTCAGAACGGAAGCTAGCGAACCATTGTTGTGCTACCAGAACTGAAACAGCATCGTCTCGGTAAACTTCAAAAATTTTACTGATGGCTAGCGTGGGATTCTTCCCTTTTTTATACAAAAATTTCAAAATATAGCGAATTTCTTCATTATTTTCACTCATTTTGAACAGCTGCAATTTTTTTTCAACTTCTCCGAATTTAAGTTTTCTTTTTTTTAAATGTGACATAATGTGATTGGTAGCACTGGAGATATACGACTGCAACGACATCTATTGACAAAATACGAAAAGACTTTTTCGACTACCCAACTCCTGGCAGGTACAAATTTTACTTAGTTTCCACAATTTAGAATGTATTTGCAAATCGATCGATTAAAGTAAAAAATAATCAAAACAAATAGCAAATATATTTTGTGGGTGAGCATTGTTTGCTAACATCTGAAGGGTCAAATGAAAATATTTATATTTAATATTGATGATGTCTAACACCTTTTCTCTGAAATTGAGCTTTGCTTCTTTCTTTACTCGTTATGTTATTTGAGGTATATTGGTTGATTGACATTTTTATATGCGGTGTCCGTTTTGAGGAAGAATGAGAGAATGTATAAAAATATTCTCATTAAACAGTAACCAGTACGGAGCTTAAAATTCACATCAAAACAATAATTGTATGTATGATGAAATTTATAACCGTTTTGTCATACTGTTCTTACTAATACACCCGGAATACACTAGGAAATTCAAATATAAATATAAAAATATAAACACTATGAAATTAAACTGTTTTGAAGATATCAATGTGGGTGTGACAACATTGATAATAAATAAGACCTTTCACAAGTACTTTGTGGGATGGCATTCAGCTGCTTCAGCGAATTTTGTTTTATCTCTTCGATTGACTGAAATTGTGTTCCACGGAGCGGAAATTTCGCTTTGGGGAACAACAAAAAATCACATGGATCCAAATCTGATAAATCGATGGTATTCATTGCGTGTCCGGGTCTAAATTCGGTCAAAGTCATGGCTACATGAATTTTTTTTCCCCAATTTCGGCCGTTTTCAACAGATATTCTCACGCAAATGCCTCCATACGGCCAAATCTGGCGTGGTTTTTTTGGTTTCGGTTCATTATTTTTTCCTCCATTCCGATGATTGTCGACTTTTTTGCATGTGAAAACCCATATCTCTTCGGCAGTTATTATACTCTCTTTGAACGTGTGATCTGAATTCGCACGTCCAAACAGATTAATTTACAGAATTTTTTTTTTATTCAGCTTTATCGGGACGAGTCGAGTAAAACGCGTTTCATACCCAAATTATCCACCAATATCATGTAAGAAATCTTACATATTGACGGATATATGGAGTATAAAATCAACCGGAAGTTCAAAAAAATGTTTTTTTAGTTATTAATGGTAGGGGAAGTATTGACAATGGTTTTCTGTTTTCATAAAAATTGTCTTTTCGAATCTCAAGACTGGATTGTGATTCTCACGGATTTTTCGATTTTCGGATTTTTCGATATTTTAAGAAAAAAGTCAACCGCAGGCTATGGGGACCAAATTTTTAGTTTCTGTCGTAGTTATGGTCTTATTTATGAATATAAAGATTGCCTTCTTTTGGTCCAGGAACGACAGTTTTCCAAATATTTGCAACAAAAAATTTATATTAGCACTGCAGTTCAATATTTTGTTTTTTGCTAATAAAGAACAAATAAAATTGTACGCAAATTCCTAAAGAAGCAACAAAAACAGCTTAATATACTATGCAATATTAAAAAATGTTACTAATAATATTATTTCAACATCAAACAATGATAACAAGTTTCAGACGGAAATCAATTATTTGTATATTGAACACTTATGAACATACTCATCTGAATTATAGATATACATATGTATTCTAAATTTTAAAATATTTATGAGAAGTTTCTATTTGTTTTGGTTAGAAACTACCATTATGTCTAACTTTTGTTGTCCATAGAAACAAAATTAAATCAAAACCACAATGTAAAGTCGACAGAAAAATGATAAAATTTGGACCGCAGAAACTTTGTTGTGAAAGATGGTGATGAAAAATAGTAATGCAATTTCCCTCTCACAGTTAGGCAATTTTGTTAAATTTGTTATCTTCTAACTAAAACGTGTATTATTATCTCACATATCGTTAAACCTCTTGTTGGCACCACTGTAGCTTCCAGATACAATCAATTTCACTTTCTTTCACTTCAGAAGCCAAAATATTATAATAAATACATAATTAAAATCTAATTACCAAAATAAAAATTTTGATACATCGACATTAAAGTTTACCAGTGAGCTTTTGAATATTTTAAACAAAAAATTTCAGTTTTTTGTCTTTAATAAATCTTAAGAAATATTTTCAGTAACGAATATACTTTGGAATGTTAAAAAGAATGTCCATATGAATATGAGTACTATTAACATTATACTATATATTGTACAGATGTCTTAGTTAAGACCGCTTTTATTGTAAAGGTAACGATTTGATCATTCAATTTATAAGACGGCTATACGTTATAGTGAACCGGCGTAAAATTTTGACAATAGTTTATGTAAAATTTTATACTATAGTAGCTTTAGTCATCTTACATCAGCGATTCCACCAAATGAGCAGCTTCTTAGAGAAAAAGGACGTACAAAAATTACAGCTTAATTAAAAAAAATCATAACACTCTCCAAGAATTCATTTTAATGTCCTTCACACTTTTTCGTCAGCTACTTTTTTTATTGTATCTGCAATTTGGTCTTTTCTATTAGATATGTACATCATCATTTCTTAGTTCAGTCGGTTCAGTGTTCTTCCATATCGCCGATGTTATCTGTTGAATGCAACAAACTAGTTGCCAATAAATATTAATAATCTGCATAAAAATTAAAATGAAATTTATTTTTTTTTTGTTTTATATTCTTGCAACATGTCTGTTGCTACAGAGTATAACAGTTTTGAACATCTAACGTTTGTATGAATCACCTAAAACTAATCGAGTTTAAAACTGTTTATCTGTGCGTCCGTGCAAGCTGTAATTTGAGTAAAAATTTAAGTATCGTAATGAAACTTGGTATATGTTCCTTGACAAAGAAGTAAAGAGGAGTTTGTAGATGGGCGTAATCGGACTACTGCCGTATCCACAAAACGCGACAACATATAATGTGTAATAACTAAACATTAAATGAAGATATAGAATTCTAATTTAGCGTAGGAGATTGCAGTAGCAAGCGATACCTGTGGTCCAAAAAGTTAGAAAAAGGTTAAAGGGTTAAGGTAAGGTTTAATGTACATATCTCTCAAACCGATAAAGCCAAAATTACGAAATCCGCTCAAGATGGACAACAGGCATAGCATCGCCCTCTTTTATGTGTTAAAAGAAATTGCTTAACATTCGTATATGACAACGTGTAAATGGCAAAAATCGGGCAACAATCACGCCTAGTTCGCGTGTAACACAACTCTAAATTCCATCTTACTCTTTCTCTGAAGAGTTTCACTTTATTACCGAAAATTGTCCAAACCGAACCAGAACTCCTCAAGCCCCTATATACCGAATATGCCGACCACAATACCTATAATAGACTTGAAAGTTGCAGGAGTATAAAATGTTAGGTTACACTCGAATTTAGCTTTTCCTTACTTGTTTATAGACGTTTTACACATTTGTTTTCTCTGCTCAATATATGTGAATGTATGTTCTCAAAATTTCTCTAAGTTTACGTTTTTCAAAAACAAACCAGTGCATTGCCTTTCCGAGAATGTAGTATATCCAGCAGAAGCCCTTCCTTTAAGTCGACAAGCATTATATTTAAATGTAATTGTCTAAAAGATATTCGCCTTTCCATATTAGTATGACAATTAAAATTAATACACTGATTGGTTGAAGAAACAATTCGGAAAGTAATTACTTCATTAATTAATCAGAATAATCCTTTATTACCTTTCTGTATTAAATTTGCCACGATGTTTGTAATACCTAGAAAGAAGTGACGGAACCTTATAAAATATAAATCTAAATTATCAGCCTGACAAGGTGAGTTGATTTAGGCATGTCCGTTTGTATGTCCCTTTGATTGTTTATACGCCTACAAGTGCTTTCATTTTTAATACATTAATCTGATGTTTTGCACGCGTCGTTTTCTTCTCAATGAGCTCCGGACCCGTCGACATCGAACCACTTTAGTTTATAGCTGTCATACAAACTGCACAATCGTATTCAAGTGCTTATGCCAGATGTTTTCATTTACCTTAATATCTCCACTGAATTTGGCACGGATTATTGTGCAAAGCATCTGTGCACTCTTCGAAGAAATTATTTAGATTGGATTACTATAGCATAGGACTGAACGATCGGAATCAATTTCTTGTATATTATTTATTGTTATATTGTTTGAAAATTTACCCACATATCAAATTTTAATTTACCATTGGCACAAAACTAACTAAAATCACAAAGAAAATTAGTACAAAAACAACATAATTTGGGCTAGAGGAATTTAGTTGAAAAGGTGGATAGCATACAAATTTTTATTTTAATTGTCCTTTTACTTCAAATATAATCTAATTTAACTATACTATAACTACACTGTATTTCCATTAACCAATAAATTCTATTCAGGCTGCGGACAAAACTAGTGCTTGTCCCTATCACTATGATAGTTTTTTTTTCTTTCTAACTTCAACTGCTTTATATGTTAAAATTAAACACACATACATTGTAAACCAAACTTAATTTCAGTTCCCATTTTGTGTTTTTTAAATAACTAGATTACGTTCTTTGTTCCGGTATGAAGTGAGCGTTTTTTTTGTGGAAATGAAATACAGATTTTAAATGGGAAGGTAACTAAAAATGATTCACAGTATTGTCCATTGCTTTTTACATATTTTGACCACCTTTCTGGAAATTTGTGGATACCATGCCAATAAAATGAAATTAACCAATCACACACCCATTTTTCGATTTCTACATAGGCATCAAGGAATGATAGCGCTATTCAGCCAATGTGTGTCCCATCGATGAATAGGTGGATTAGGTAACAGCTTATTAAACATTTTTGCTTTAACGGGTACTTTATTTTTATATTTCTCAACTTTTCCCCGCTTTTGTAATATACTAGATGCCCTTCTTCGAAAACTGCAGCAATAGTTCAAATATTATAATCGTATTTATTTTTATTGCAAGAATTTTAAATAAAAACAAGAGACTCTGTTTGTATGGTATATGTTGGCTCGATCTAAATAATATATTCGAATATCATACAATAATAATCTAAACCAAATTTCTTTCTTAATATTATATACATCAAATGTGTCGCCAGTTAACCCTATGGATATTCATGTCCTATTTTTTTGTTTCACTGCTTTAGTGCGGGAAAAAGAAAACGCGTGCAACACACTGAGCGAAAACCAAAGTCGTATTTCTATCAAAGTTTCTATTATGCCACTGTTCTCGTTAGCACTCCTAAAAAGAAACGTTTGTTAATTGAAAATGATGTCACAACCATTCAAATCTATAAATTGCTGGCCAACGTGTTGTTTGCGAGTTCACTAAGCCTTGTTTTTATCAATCACAATACCTTTGAATTTTGCCTTAACTTTGTTACTAATAGAGCAATAAATTAAAAGAGGAATGGAACTGCAAACAAAAATTTCAAATATATAGACGCTTGAGAAAAGCCTTAACTTCTGCGCCAACAGCTGAATAGTATAAACAATCCCACATGAAATTCTTATTAATGTGAAGGGTTTGAATTTGGGGATGAATTTGGAGTTTAACTGTATTATTTGTGATATTTTTTTATCTCAAGTACATTCAGTGGCAATATATGATCATTTAAAACCTTACCAAAGTTATGCACAAAGTAAATGCTATGTGAATACTCAACGGAAAACGGTTTTACTATTTCTCTATCGAGTGTTTAAAATTGGATACAAATATTTTTTAAAACAGTCAGCTTGATTGATTTCACTAAAAGATATTATGAAATTAGCAACAAAGCAATACTGAAATAGTTCTATAGAAAAAATGTTAAGCAAATACAAACGCTAATAATAGATGAAGCCGTTAGGCATATTTAATTAAGACTTAAAGTAAAAAATGCAAGGTTGAATTGGGTTAAAATGAATAGTCTAAGTGTTGTCAAGCAGACCTAGACATCCGTGGTATCCACACAGATGCACAGCTTTGTACCCACAGCTATTGTGGTAACACTTTAAATTCAAATCAAAGCGAGTGGTTTACTTAGCATCTGCAAAAAATCATGGTAACATCTTGTAACTCAAATAAGCTTTTCGTGCAGCGGTATAAAAATGTAGCAAATAATATTACTCATACGCCATGGTCAGGGGTTAATGTTTTTATTTGCGATATAATTTCAAAACATATGGCCTCAAAAATGAATATGAATTTATAAACGTTACAAACAAGTATTTTAAATGGAACTTAATACTGAACACAACCGCCACACATTGCCTGAGAAACAGAAACTAAACGAAATTATGTTAATTACAGCAGGAACAATGATAAAATCAAAAGTTTGTTTCAACTTCTCTACTAAAATCATTTAAAAATGTCTAGTTTCAACTCATCTTCACGAACACTGATCGCGATTATTTTAAATCAAAGGAAGCAAAATTATTATTTATTATTTGAAATTTGCATAACTAAATATGTTACTAAGCTTTTGCCTGTCCTGCAATGGAAGTCAATTAATATTTTGAATAAAATATTTTCATTAGTTTTTAAAACCTCATTCTCGGCTTATTGACATCAGTTTATATTTTTAAGCAAAAGATAGTAACATAATATTTCGGATAGTTTTCTTTCTTCATTAAGAAAAGATATATCATATATGTTGCCATTACTTCACACTGTAATATTGCTCCTACGATTTTCTTTTATAACCGTTTCGAATAATATATTTTTTTTTTTCTAACCGAAAGAAAGTTAGGTTTCAATGGATACCTCTGGCTCTATAAAAAATACTTAGTTCAACAAAATTAAATCAATAATTAACAAACCGGTCGAAAGGTTAAAGACTGAATTTAAAAGATTTCCACTGATTATTTTAAATCAATTTTTCCCAAATAATCAATAGAAGATGTGTAATGTCAAAATGACTGCAACGCATAACCACATTTGATTATTGGATAAATACCGAAAAATACTTCGCAAGAAAATCTAGTTGTGTTGTTAGGAAAAGCACTCAGCGGAGCAGCAGAATGTTACAGAAAGCAGTCAACATATACTGTATAGCACGGCTTCGAGGTATAAAAATTTTAAATTTGTTCACTCAATTATCGTATAAAAAGAACAATCTGGAATACATAGTATAATAATGAAAGTGTAAAGAAATTAACTTGCAACTACCGGCCTAAACAATAAAAATAGCTCTATAATCGAGCCATTTTGGTGGGGAATTTCCGCAAACGACTGTTAGTTTTTCGTCTTGATATTGGTCAACTAATGACTAGTCGCATTTAACACTATAAATACAGTTTTAGCTCACACACAATGACCTAAACATATTAACATAATTCAAATGAGCAATTAATAAGAGAGAAAGAGAAGAATATTGGACTAAAAGGAAACTTTGTGATGTAAATTTGGTGAAGGATTTGAATTATTTATAATGAAAACTTTTTGAGGACTGAGCCATTTGAAATATTAGTAAAAACTTCGTGATAAGGGTAAAATGTCAGGCCACTTTCTGAGCCATCAGTTAACAAAACGAAATCTAACTTAAAATGAATCACATATTATTTTGATGTTCTGATAGAGTTTCGTTAACGAAATACATAATTTGAAGCAAGTTCTTAACTTTCCTGTCTGATAATAAAAAAAAATAGAAAACTGTAAGGCGGATGACCTTCCCTTTATAATTAAGATCTGATACTTGGGGAGATTTTTTTAGCGAAAAGAAATACTCATTCACTGACCCACCCAATTGTTATTTTTCTGCTAATCAAATTTCATGAAAAAGCTAGAAAGTACGTAATGTATAGAGTGAAGTACTACTGTCACATTAGTCAGCACGCAGTTTTAATGCTTCGATGTGTTGGAACTTTTGTCGTCTATGAGACCTGTCGAGATTTATAATATACTGACACAATGAAAGCTTTCCTATTTAGCTGAAAATAAGAAAATATGCCTTTCCAAAGCTTGTATAAGAACATTCAAGTCTATGAATTTTTACTAAGTTCGCAATAGCACTTCTATCTAGCTGATAAACGATTATAGAATAATATTTTCTTTATTTCTGGTGTAAATTAATACAGTTGAAATGCATTAGAGCCTTATTTTATGCAATATAATAATAGTTATATACATATATTTATCTTTATATAGAAGTGAACACGTTTGTAAACAAAATTGCAATAATGCATAATCCTATTACAAAATGACTTTTATTGGTGTTCGTGAATATATAATACATAAAGTGAATTACCTGCAGCGGCGAAATGCTTCTTTTCGCACATGCAAACAAAATGATTTAGATAAGCATAGCTACTTGCGCTTGTTGCAATGAAAATTTTTGAATATGCATATAAGTACATAAAAATAGTGCAGCCACTTACTGATAAAGCTACATATGTACATATATGCATAAACGATTTGAGTATTTTCAAAGTCTTTTGCAAGTGCAAACTTCAAACGGCGAGAAGAAAGCATGAATTTTTTTTAAGAGTGAAGTGTAAAATTCTTTATTTATCTATTCTAACTACTCAATTATTAAGGTTTTTCTATACCAAATTAATTTGACGGGCCAAATTACTGAATATGACACATTTTATCACATTTTTTGCATCAAATAAGTTAAAAAAGTAAAAAAAGTACGACACTGTACATTCTTTAAAAAGTAAAAAGTATTTTGAATAATTCATGATTAAAAACCGTACATGTATTTCATGTATACCACGATATTTTCGACGCTTGCGTAGAGAATAAATAATTGAGAAGAACTTTCAACTGGTGCAAATTTGACAACGGAACAGAAAAAATTAAAAAGTTGGAGTGTACCATGAGATCATTAATGGAGTATAAGGGAGTTGAGTGTTGTATTTGTTTGGTTCGATTTAATGTATTCCACAGCTCCAACTGGTGCGAGGATGTAACTTCAAACTATATTAATTTACTGTTTAGCAGTTTTGCATTCAAACTGTCGTTACAAACAGTGTAAGCTGTTCGAACTGCAAAGTTTTAGGTGTTTAACTGCTCGTTAAATTGATATAATTTATGTGACACACTTTTTACATACAAAATAACGTTACTCATACGACATGTACAACATGATAAAATCACACACACATATTTTGACAAACTTAGCCCAACATAGTATTTTTGTCGAACGATAAATATTTACAGATATATGTGATACCAACAGAAATCTGATTAAATTTTCAAGCTACCAGATTCGTGTTACTAGACGATATTGATACCACGTGCCACGTGACCACGTGAATATCGGTTATAAATCCACAGAATGGCTTATGTATGCTTATTGAAAATAATAAAAGCGATTTAAATTGTCATATATTGCTCCCAAAAATTATAAAACAAATTAAAACTATTTTTTTCTCATTTTGCATTTGCTAAAGTGTATTCAACAAAGTGAAATAAGCATTTAACTTACGCTTATTTGACAATAAAATATTTAGTAAACAATTCATGCATTTTTTTATAATAACGCTTCTATGCGTTTTTCATGATGACAAACAGAATTGCACGCCATATACTTTTTTCAGTTCCTCTCGTTGCGATTTGTCAGTTGGAGCACAAAACATTGGGAAGTTGCTTCCGTGAGTTTTTTTGCATAAGCATTTTTGCATTTTCTTCCATTTAATTAAAAAATATTGTTTCTCGTTCGAATTTTGTTTACTTTCGAATTTTTCCCTAAATTTAAGGGTTAAATCAATGACAATATGAATATCAAATATGTGTATAGGTTAGGTTAGGATCTTCTTCCAAACAGCTTCTATAGTCGGCATCTGGTAAGATACCCATTCTTACCGCATAAAAGCCAATAGGACAGTGGCCTGTTAAGAGTCCCACTAATAATGAGAGGTTAGCCTTACTGAGGGCCAAGAGATCATTAGATCTCCTGCGATCTATTCTGGGCCAAAAGGCTTTTGTAACCGCACAAGTAGCGATGCTGGCCCAGCGTTGGACGAGCATCCGCGTGGCCCAGCTATCTAGTAGTAGAACAAAAGAAGATGCAGGAGCACCGATCCGTTCCCATTCTACCGATAATGATTCTAGGGTGTCTTTCCTTGCTAACTCATCAGCTTTGCAATTACCTGCAATTCCGCTGTGGCCCGGCACCCATACCAGTCTAACCACAAAAATTCTAGCTGCTAGAGATAGCGATGTTAGACATTCTTCGACAAACCCTGAACGCACTGTGAATGAGTTCAGGGCTAGTATTGTCGCCCTACTATCTGAGTGAATGGTCACTTCTCTGAAGGTTGATGCACTCCGTAGCAGCAAATCTGCTGCTACCTTGATGGCTGCGACCTACACTACAGTAGTCGGGAAGTCTGAAACAGGAGTTGATAGAGAGCTCCCGACAGTAGACCCCTCCACCAATCTTCCCCCCAAGCTTTGACTCATCCATGAAGAAGCTTGCTGCCCCTCTCCTCCAACGGTTACTTCCCACCCATATCTCTCTCGTCGGTATATAGGCAGAGAAAGAGCCGCCAGAGTTCGGTGTGGCGACTCCATGATCCAGATGATCCGGTATGCAGTCAAAGTTTGTGAGGATAGTCAAATGTCCAGATACGCGTTCCTTTAAGAATCCTGATTCTCTAAGTCTGATAGCCACCTTCGCGGCTATGCACCTACCGGCAATGTCCACCGGCGTTATGTTCAAAATAGCATTAAGTGCCATGGTTGGGGTGGATCTTAACGCACCACATATGCTGATTAGCGCAGCCCGTTGAACGCTTTCGAGTTTCTTGGCCAGTGTGGTCTTCCCTAAAGCCCTCCACCACATGAAGACACCATAGAACAAGATGGGCTTGACTATGGTGTCATAGAGCCAGAGGACCGCTTTCGGTGAGAGGCCCCATCTTTTGCCAATAGCTCCTCTACAGCAGTATAAGGCAATAGATGCCTTTTTTGCTCTCTCCTAAATATTCGGCTTCCATGAAAGCTTCTTATCCAGGATAAGCCCTAAATATTTTACCTTATCCGCCGGTTGCAGGCGAATACCTCCCATCTGCGGCAACGGTGCAGCCGGGATTTTATATTTTCGGCTGAATAAAACCATTTCTGTTTTTTTTGAATTAATGGCGAGTCCATTTCCGACCGCCCATTTTGTTACAACGCTGAGATATCCCTGCTCGTACACGGTGCCAGAAATTTTCTCTTGACCATAAGTGCTACATCATCGAGCCATGACACGATAGCATATAAGGCAGTATCCACTGACCTGCCTTTACGATAAGCATGTTGTGCTCCTTACAGATAATCTCTCGGAATGCGAATCCTTATATACCAGTCCATCAGTCTCTCAAGAGTCTTTAGCAAGAAGGAGGAGAGGCTGATTGGCCTGAAATCCTTGACCGTGACATGGGAGCCCCTGCCAGCCTTCGGGATGAACGTAACCTTGACTCGTCTCCAGGCCCCCGGGATGTAACCTAATCTGATGCATGATCGTCCACGTCAAATGTCGCTCATCCAGAATACCGACAAAGGCCGCACAATCGTCATGCGGAACCCCAAGAGATCCCCTCACAGAGGGCATGTTGCTCCCTTTTCCTTTACCTTTCGGTGATTTCAGTGGACAGCCCACTCCTCCACCGCTTCGGTGGTGGCCAACGAGTTCACTCCCGGTGCGCGTGGGAGAGTTTGCCCAAGCCTCCTGCGGTAACCTTCCCAGTCCGTATTCCTAGGGTTTCTAAAAGATTTCCTAAAAATTAAATGTCATATACTTATTACACTTTGTGGAATACACTTTGGTATTACCTAGTGCCGTTTGTTTATTGAAAGTTTTTGCTGAAACGGAAATGACTTCTCACATATTGAGTCATAGTAAAAACTAAATATTCATGCTAAGTGTTTTTATTGAAATTGATACTGTATAAAATTACTTAACTATTCATATATTCACAAAATAGTTACAGTTAAGAGGTAACCGCACATTGAAAGAACAAACAATAGGAATAAATATTTAATGATAACTATGGAAATGAATGTTCTAATAAGGAAAAAGTTAGTACAGTCAAATTTTATGGTAAAATATTTGTATTTGTGTGAGGGTTACTTACATTTCACACTTTTCAAATTAAACTGCACAGTGGGAAATCTAGATATCTTATCCATGGCCAAAATAGCTTGTTGCTACCTAGATTCATTAACATATCGGACTAATATTACTTACTTTTTGATCATAATATTTACTTTATCGTAAACCGGATACGGGTAATTAGTTCAAGTGATGTTCAAACAAAATCTGCATTAGTAGTTCCATATTAAGGAAATTTAATAAGTGAAAAAATACAATTTAATTAGTGATTAGCAAGCAAATTACCGATTATACTTGTATCACATGTTAATTACCGGCGAGCTCACATAAATTTCTCAAAGCTGAATTGACAAAATTACATGCTAATTCTTTCAATTGATTGAGTTTTCCGTCATGACGTGCTGAATGGTGTTGCGTTGACCAATATGCATTTATGTTAAATGGTTGAGAATTGTGATTAATAATTAAAATCAAGAAACTTTGTTAATTATTACAGATGTAAAATAATTCGTCTGTTTGAATACAACATCAGATGGAATCTTTAATGTATATAACACATAAATGACGAAAAATTGAATCAGAGAATAGGAGAATACGACTAAGGCGTGGGCTAAATACATATATTGTTTCACTACAGTTTGGAGGGTATGGGGCCGGGGGGGATCAAAACCATTTTGCAAGTTTTATATAAATATATAAATCACTAATTAGAATTGAACAGGTGAGTAGTTATCGCAAAAACAAAGATAAGTACAGTTTTCAAAATATCCCCCCTTTTGTTTCAATACAATTGGGAGGGTATGGGGACGGAGGGGATCAAAACCATTTTGCGAGTTAACTCACCCTTAGGGCTTTCAGGAAAGCCCTCAGTCTTCCCTCTATCCCCACCAGGGATATTCGTTTGCAGTTGTCACTGCCACAGGAGAAAGAATTTGCAATTGGCTTCTTCCCTCAACGACCTCTGTATTTACCGCTGAAGGATCTGCTATCCTTCATGCAGTTAATTACGCAAAAAAGACTAAAGGAAAGTTCCTCATCTGTACAGACAGCAAATCGTGTATGTCTACAATAACGTCTCCTTCCAATCACAATCCCATAATAGAAGTTATCAGAGACGCGGTCAATGGTGCCCCTCAGAAAATCCAAGTAATGTGGATCCCTGGCCATGCTGGTATTACAGGCAACCACTTTGCAGACCTCGCTGCGAAAAATGTAGCCAGGACACCTGCCTTAACATACTACGTCTCATCCAAGCAACACATTCTTAACCTTATTAAGCACATTAAAACAACGCCAGCGAATGGAAAACATTTAAACATCACTACGCGGTCATAAACCCAGCCAGAAATTGTATAATCTACTCGTCAACAGTTCCAACTAGCGCAATGAAGACATATACTCGATTAAGGATTGGACACACTATCATAACACACGCCCACTTACTATCGGGTAGAAGCCCATCCATTTGCCCCCTTTGCGATGACACCGCTACTATCAAACACTTACTCACACTCTGTCCGATGCTTCACCCAACAGCCCACAACTCTGGCAACATTGACCTCATAAAACTACTAAGTGAACCTTCAGAAAAAAATGTGATGATTGTATATAGATTCTTAAAAACCAACGGTTTGTTAAAATATATTTAAGCAACTTACATCTTTACTAACCCTTAGCAATTAGAATTTTTCACCTAGTTATAATTACAAGACGGCTGAAGGCCTCGTAGCCAGTGCTGCGTTTATGTATTTATATAATAAAACTCTTTTTGTTATATGAATTATTATAAATAAATAAATAAATAAATAAATTCATATTCATCCCTTCATAGAGCCAAGGTAATTATGTACCACGCTTCGTTAATATATCTCAATTTTTATTCACGTTATCGATTGACAGACAGTCAATTTATACTAGTCTCGTAATCCGGAAATTATCTGCCAGGCACGCTCTTTTGCAAACTTTTCCTCTTTGCATTACATTTTTGGCATGAATCCTTTTCTTTTTCTTCCAAGTACTTATATGCGGAATATGAGAAAATTTTACGTTGACTGCTTGGAACTCTATTGGCGTCGTTAAATACGTTTATTACTGTGGCAGATTCAGAATAATGTATTATAACTACATAGCAAATGTGGATAACGCGTATGCATTATAAAATATAAACTCAAATTATGTACTTTTCCTACCATTTTTGACTTCATAGCAGCACGACAATAACATATCTATATAAGCTGTAATGTTGTTGGGAGTTTAAAATACATCCTCCAAAAGATCTTCTCTTTGTTATTAGTCGAAAATGATCAGTTCCAAGTTACAGTAAGTTACTAAATATTATACACCATCACCAGTTATTAAATGTATGACACCATCAATATTCCCACAACACACTGCGACGAAAAACAGATATTTACACGTATGGTCGAAATTGTAGAAAGACATGTTCTCAAAGCCTCATGCATTCTTTATTTTGGTTAATTATTAGTTACTCTCATTAACTTGTACGCCAATAATGACACATTCTGAATTTCATAATTCCAAGTTTGTACCGTAGTGCAACTTATCGTTAAACACAGTATTTTGGACAAACAAAGGACAACATGCATTCTAGTCCAAATTTCTAGAACAGCAAAATCAGCATACATCCAGTCAATTCAGCGGCCTATTAAGTTTATTTGACCACAGCATTACCACTCATTTGCTCAACAGTGATTGCATTAAGGTACCCGCAGAGTGGATGCTTATAGCTGTACTGAGCTCATATTCCAATTTACGCAATATGCGCATTTGTGTTCGGTTCGGCTTTGAGCGTCTACTCTGCGGGCAACCTTGGACCCTAAAAACTCAATATTTGATATTGTACACTTTATTTAACAAAATCAAAAAGCAAGACCCGACTGTGATTTTAGTATGCAAACTCATACAACACTCTCAAAGCAATTCCGGTTTGGTACATCATCGAAGGCACATGATTGTTAAGGTTGCGAAATTACACCTCAAAAAAGAGTAGGTTGGTAAATTCAAGGGGCATTTTGACTGGTGTGGTAGTTTTGTTTTAAAATTTCTCCTTCATGTTACATTTTTTTCTCTCAACAATGTCTGACTTTTCCAGCGATAACTTAACAAACAGTATTATAAATAGCATTTTTTCTCTTATTCAACGAATACAAAATAATTTCGCATCATGAGTACTTATACCAGCACCAGTCGAAATTACAGCTTCCAGTTGAAATGTAAAATCTGCGATTTGCTTAGCGATCACGAATCAAAAAGATTACTCGTTTTGTATAACTACAAAGTGTTTCTTAGAACTTTTTAGAATTTCCTAGAATTTATGATGATAATTATCAGGAAAAATTTTGATCGGTCGTAATTCTAATGCAAAACCTAATGCATTCATGCCAACATTTTCGAAAATATATTTAGTTAGTATATTTAGATCTAGAGACGTTGAATGTGTTATGATAATAGAATAGTTATATAATTTATAATAAACGGCAATTTTGTCAATTAGTATAAGGTGAGGAAAATTATTACAAATATAATCTTTATGTAAGCATTATGTGTGATTTTAGTTTTATAAGCCCTGAAAATGACAAAACGTTTGAAAATATCTGAAATTTTGGAAAATCTGAACGATATAGCAAGGGAATTCTCTGATATTGAAGATGATGAACTCTATGACAGTGATCAAGAAATTGAAAATGAAGTATGCGGTACCCAAGAAGAAATTTTTGAGAGTGAAAATAGTGACAATGAGGTTATGGACGAAGAAAATATTCAGGACTCCTCAGAAAGTGATAGTGAATTTGAAAATATTTTGAATTCTCGTAAAGGAAGATGTATGCAAGTGCATTCAAGTTCTGAAGATGAAAATAAATGTTTACGACAGGATAATCAAAATGAAATTGCTGCGGATGGAACTTGTTGGAAAAAAAAACAAGAAGGGTCTTGTCCTGAAAGATTAGCACTTCATAATATCTTCAAAGACGTATCCGGTCCAACAGGATATGCAAGAAAAATATTATGAAAGGTCAAGTAAGTAGCGCATTTTTTTTAGTAACCGACGATCGTATGCTTGAACATATAAGATCTTGCACGGAATTAGAAGCACCTCGAGTTTTGGGTAAAAAATGGAACCTAACAGCAACAAAATTGAAAGCTTTCATTGGAGATTTATATGGACGCGGAGCATACGAAGCAAAAAATTTAAAAGTTTCATATCTATCGAACGAAAAATGGGGACCAAACTCCTTTGCAAACACCATGAATAGAAATGATTTCACTGAAATATTGAGGTTTATTCGCTTTGATAAAAAAAGTGAGAGAAGTCAAAGTCTTCAAAAAGATAAATTTGCTTCAGTATCAGCAGTATGGGATAGATTCATCAAAAATAGTATGAAATGCCACAAACCAGGACAAAATATTACAATAGACGAACAACTCTTGTCAACAAAAGCCAGATGCAAATTCACCCAATATTTGCCGAATAACCCCGACAAGTTTGGGATAAAGTTTTGGCTAGCATCTGATGTTCAAACTAAGTATATTGCGAATGGGTTTCGTTATTTAGGAAAAGATGAGACACGAGTAAGATCACAGTCTCTAAGTGAATCTGTTGTGCTACAACTTATCGAACTATTCACTATGAAGGGAAGAAATATAACAACCGACAACTTTTTCACAAGCTTACCGCTGGCATCTAAATTGCTAGCCAAAAAACAACATTGGTTGGCACTGTACGCGGAAACAAAAGGGAAATGCCTAAAATTTGTAAAACAAAGAAGGATACTATGGTTCGATTTTCTTCATTACTGTATAAATCAAGTGGGTGCGTTCTTACAATCTACAAAAGTTAGCCGAAAAAAAGTTTCTATATTGAGTTCGAAACATAAACCCGTCAGAGTTCATAAAAGTAACAAGCTATTACCTTGAGTTTTATAATAAAACTAAGTTTGGCGTAGATATTAAAGACCAAATGGCAAAGAATGGCGTAAAGTCAGGATCAAGAAGATGGCCACTCCAAGTATTTTTTAATATTTTAGACTTAGCGGGTATAAATGCCTGGATCTTATATAGAGAAACAACGGGTGAAAAAATATCCAGAAAAAATTTTCTTTTTCAATTAGCAGATGAACTTGCCATTAAAAATACCGAGAAAAATGTTAAACCGGAAATGGAATCACGAGAAACTATTGTACCTACAACTTCAAAGACCTTACTTTGTTCACGCAAATGGTGTCAAATTGGGTACTGTAATAATAATAAAACTAGCACTATTTGTAATATCTGTAAAAATTTTGTATGCGGAAAATGCACTCAAAAGAAAATCTATGTTTGTAGGAAATGTGACAAATTAAACTTAACTAAACTATAAAATTAACTTAAATTTAATATGAGAATTTATTTTAATTTTTTTAAACCGAATCATATCTTCTTTATTATGCTTATTATTCTTATTATTGTTTAAGTGATGAAATGTAAGAATATCCATTTAGGGATCATGGCCCCACGTACAAAATTCCTTTTGTAAGCAACGAATCTTGTAACAAATAAATAAACAATTATATAAACTTTACTATTACGTATTTTTAAAGACCACTTATTTTGACTGATTTTGGTAGAAATAGCTTCGACAAAAGTGTAGTAGTTCTATATATTTACATATATATGCCTCTGGCTACTTGCAGGTTCGTAATCGACAATGGTATAGATATTGCTTCGTTGAAGTCATTCCCCTAACTTGATCAACAAGCAGACAAACGGGGTATAAATGGAATATGGGCCGCATATGCCGACTATTAAACGTCAAAAAGAATGACATAGGAATTCTAGAATTAGTTTATAGCTAAATAAATTGAATATTGACAACTAATATCTTGAAGGATACAACTTTCAACAATACATATATACAAAATATGATCGGAATAGTATTTTGACATTTTCAATTGCGAAGAGGTTTTGAAATGACGGCAATTCAAATATTGTGTTAATTTTGGGAGATCTTGTAGATGGTTTTATTTCACAAAGGGAGTGTAAAACTAACAACGAGTGGATATTAAACTGTTCGTGCCGATGCACGAATTGTTTTTAGACCCTCTTTTGAAACCAGATTCAATTGCAAAGAGAGTCACACATTGAATGTACACCTAATGTTGTCTAAGCATTAAACCTAATATAAATTGAATGCGTTTGCTGTAAACAAAGTGCACTCAAGTGGTAATTGCAGCAGCAAAGCTCATGTATAGATTCACCACAGCAGCCAGTGTGGCACCATTACTGCAAAGCAATAGCAACCCATGTTACAGTATGAGGCAGTACAAGTATAACCAACAAGAGTTTATATATAGATATTTTGAATGCTGTGCAAAGCCCGCATGGAAGCGATTTAAAGCCTGTGTTGTCAATAAACATAAGTGTTAAGAAAATAGCATACTCCGCAAAATAAATTTATTAAGTGTTCTTCTTGCTTGAGGGTAGTCTATATGCCAACAGATTTTGTAACTGATACATTGATATTTGTATAGCTATGTACTTACATATGTACATAAATACATCTACGTAGATTTTTACTTTTAGAGAGACTTTCATGGAAAAATTAAAGTTTTCAGTTTCACTTTCATAAGTATGTCATTGCAAATGAAAAAACTTTCGATAAAGCATAACTTATTTCATTTAAAGAAGAGAGCAGGCTGGGGAACGTTTGTTAATTGAACTTTAAACTGAAAGATTGCCTCAACAGAGAGCTATTGTAAAAGCAGATCTACGTCTTTCTTGTGTGAAATAACACACCCACGATTAGATTTGTGATATAAAACCAGCTTATTTTAAACTGTTAAATAATGTATAAAACAAAAACTTTTTGCAATACCCTTCACAGGTGCATCTTTGTCAAATAATAGGTTCTCCATACAAAGACTTGACTTTGATTAGTTTCTGTTTGTATGACAATTGAATGCTATAGTTGTCCAAACTGAACATTTGTTTTGTAGTGATTTCTTCGATAATAATATATGCTAAATTTCGCGAATATACCTTGTCAAATAAAATTTGTTTTTTTGTTGAGAAAAAGACATGTGCAAAATTTCAATATCTTAAAAACTGAGGGATTAGTTCGCGTATATAAAGACAGATTTACGCAAATTTTTTCGAGAATGTATTATTTTCCAGCGCCTTCAAAGAAAAAAAGTCGATCGAACATTATAAGATTAACTATGGTTTCATAAAGCCAAGGAACTACCTTCGAACACAGTTTCCACCTTTTGCCAAAGGCTCCTCTGAAGCAATACGGGGCAACCGATATCTTCCTTGCTCTTTCCTCGATATTGGTTTTTACGAGAGCTTCATGTCTAGAATGAGCCCCAAGTACTTAACTCTGTCAGCAGGTCGAAGACGCGTTCTTCCATTTTCAAACTGTCGGTAGGAGTTAAGTACACTAAACTTGTTAGCGGTCCTGTCACGCCTACTTTTTCAAAACTTTTTGCCCGCAATTGACGATTGCTGCTGTCATCCCCTGTGCCAAGTCAGAGTTTTATATCCTAAGGGGAGCGCCTGCTTTAGAGGCTTCAAAAAATCGATTTTTTTGGATTTTTTTGGGAGGGAAAGAAATAATTGATTGAAGCGAAATTTCTGGGGTTTATAATTATCGAAATCTTTAATATTCAGCCTTTAGGAAGAATTACCCGATGCATCTCGCATGTGCATTTTCCGGACGGGCGGGCAGGATCCAGGTCGCAATTTCTATCAGAAACAAAAAAATTCAAAGAGATTCATATTATTATTCATAGTTAACCTAAGAAAAACAGTCAGCATAAACATTATTTTACATACTGAATAATTATACGTTTCATGTATATTTTACATGTGTATACTTTATATATGTATGTATATACGTAACGAGTTTTTTACAACTGATAATTTTTTTTCGTATATTCCAGGTAACTTCGCAGGCCTTGGCGCTGACATGTAGAAGTTCTGATCGACTACATATACAGTCGAGAATACTGTATTGTCAAACGAGAGCCTGCCAGAACAATTAATTTTACCAACAACAGAACAATTAATTTTACAGACAGAATTAATTTTATTGGAAGTCAAATGTATATTAGGTGGGTCGAGGGAAGACAATCATGAAAAGCGATTTGGACGAGTTTTCCACTTGTGCGCTCACAAGGTTTGCGGCATTGAGATAAGAGAATCTCCACTTAACGTGTCGCCATCCCATGCCTGGGTTAACTAACTCTTCACACTCGCTTATATATATGCATAAGCGCTGCAGCACGCTGATTGCCGCAAAGTATTACACGTAAATCAAAGCTCATGTGACAAAGTTGCGGCTCATTATTCATAGCATATGTACATCTCTTTATATAATGTAATTAATACTTTTTTATACAAACAATAAGAAAATAAAAAGAAAAAAAGATTATAAAAAAAGTCAAAAGACATGCATGTATTTACTACATATTATGTAAAATAACAAAAATGAACTCATATAGTAAAAATATCTAAATATATGGTATGTAAAAATAAAATTTATTGAAATAAAACACAGCTTATTTGTATTAAACTCTTTCTTCATCTCAAATCCCTTTAATATGACACCAAAATCATCAAAATCGCTTAAGAATTATCGAATTTACGAATTTAGGAATTTTATTTTCCAGTTTGTCCAGTTTTCCAAAACTCCTCTCAAATACCTGTAATTTGACACCAAAACCATTAAAATCAGTTAAGATTTGTTGAATTTAAGAATTTAGGAATGAATTTAACTGATGCTGATGATTTTGGTGTTGAGATTTTGGTTTCGTGAATGTGGTTTATGGAAATAGTGTATGTGACCTGGTCTACGAAAAGGGAGCTAACGTGCGAAAACTAGTTTTCTGGGAAAAGCTGTTAAAAATAATCGTCAGTTTCTCGTTATCTCATTAATTGTTCTCCTTTTTTTTTTGACACCTAAGCCCCCTTTCCGTAAATCAGGTCACATATTAAAATTTTACAAATATTTAGATATTTTTACTATATTATTTATGTGCACATTCTTCACTTTTAATATAGACTTTGCCCAAATTTTTAAATGTACAACGATTTTATGCTTTTTGATTATGTTCTATGTTATTTATTGCATTATTTCTTAATTCCTAACTTTGGGACAAGCTTTTCATTTATATTCTAATTAATTTACAGATGTTGTATTACTATATACTTATGTCAGAGGCGACGGCAGTACTTGTGAGTATTTTTTGTTTATTGGTTATACTTACACTTACTTCCTTTCTTTTTGCAGGAATTAAAAAAGCTACTTTTAATTAGTTGTAATTAAACTATTAAATATTTATTTAACCCTGGTCGAGACCAACGGTCTGATACACTTAGTCGAGACCAATGGCGCTTGGCTAGGCCTAGGCTAGTTTACATACATTTGTATGGAAATACGTGTTGTATTTACGCTCATATATGTACAATATAGATACATTTTTGAAATTTCTTACCTCTCGATTTGGTTGAAATCAAATTGACTGCCTTGCTCACGCTTGGCGTGGAAATAGCGGTCACCAAAAATGTAACAGTTTGAGAAAAATTACATTTTTTCTTAACCTTTAAAACGCTCTAGCGGCTAAAGTATTTGACTTAGATAAACATACAAACCAATTTGGACATGTAACGAACATGAAAACAGATAAATCAACCGTGTGAAGTGATAAAAACATACCAAAGTTCATATATTTTCAAAAAAAATCTAGCCAAACACCATTGGTGTACTAAGTTGTAATATTATAATATCCTTTTTTCGTCTTTTTCGATACGATATCCTTGAATTTTTTTCTGAATTCTATAGACAATAAAACTCTTGGAAGCTACCTGGAAGCGCAAGTCGTTTGCTACACTCTAAATATTTTTAAATAACATTTAAAAACAAAATATACCTGGCCAGACCCGAGGGTCTCGATGAGGGTTAAGTAACTTTTAAGCATGTTGATGATAATACAAGAATTTCTTTTATAAATCGTTCGTTTTTATATAAATTAACTTATTATTAAATATGACACTTGAGCAGATGGTTTTTAGGTTCTTGGACATGCCTAATTTGCTTAAAACTAACTTTCTAAATAGTATATGAAGAATCGTTTAATTATATATTTATCGTTTTGTTTGTTGCAGTAAAGTAATCTTAATATAGTATATAAATAATAATATTTTTTAACTAAAGAAAAACGTATGGGTCGCTTTCGATATTCAAAATACTTTCGTAGCACAATCATACCATTTTCGCCGCAGAATTTTTATACTTTAAACAGGGTATATGAAGTTTGTGACACCCAGAGGCAAATATCGGAGGCCCTATAAAGTATATGTACACATAGATAGTCGAAAAAATCTTTTCATATTTTGTCAATAGATGTCGTTGTATTCGTACATATCTAGTGCTACCAATCACATTGTATCATACCATATAGTGTTGGAAAGTTGAGATTTTAAGCTTTATTTAAACAAAAAAACTAAATTCGGAGAAGATGAAATAAGTTACAGCTGTTCAAAAATGTGTGAAAATAATGATGAAATTCGCTATATTTTGAAATTTTTGTATAAAAAAGGGAAGATTGCCACCCAAGCCACCAATAAAATTTGTGAAGTTTACGGAGACGATGCTACATCAGTTCAAGTAGCACAACAATGGTTATCTCGTTTCAGTTCTGGAAATTTCCATGTCAAAGATGCACCTCGCTCAAGTCGACCTATCGTTGAAAAAGTCGATAAAATTATGAAATATATTGACCAGGATAGCCACATAAACACCAATTACATCTGTAAGAAACTTAATATTCATCATCAAACGGATTTGAACCATTTATAAAAGGCTGGTAACAAAAAGAAGCTCGATGTTTGGGTACCACATGAATTTTCTGTGAAAAATTTAATGGACCGAGTTAACATCTGCGAACCTTTGCTGAAACGAATTAAAATCGAACCATTTCTGAAGCTAATGGTAACAGGAGATGAAAAGTGGATCAAATACGATAATAATGTGGTACAAGCGTAGTGAAGCTCAACAAATGGTAGCAAAACCAGGTTTGACGCCTCGAAAGGTTATGCGGAGTGTTTTGGTGGGATTGGAAAAGAGTCATCTATTATGAGCTGGTCGAACGATTCATTCTACATTTTACTGTCAACAACTGATGAGATTGAGGAAAGCAATCGCAAAAAACGGCCAGAACTGATGAACAGAAAGGGTTTCGTCTTTCTTCAGAACAACGCTTGACCACACACATCTTTGATGACTCGGCAAAAACTGGGAGAGCTTAGCTGGGAAATTTTGATGCATCCACCATATAGCCCTGAGCTTTCACTATCGGACCACTATTTGCTTCGGTCAATGCAGAACTCTTTTAATGGAGTAAAGTTGGCTTCAAGAGAAGCCTGTGAAAATTACTTGTCGCAGCTTTTCGCTGAGAAATCAGAAAAATTTTACACGGATGGAATAATGTCTCTGGCGGAAAAATTGCAAAAAGTGGTCGACTAAAATGGTACATATTTGGTTCATTATATTATAAATAAAAAAAAATAAGTTGAAATTTGATTAAAAATGCCAAACTTTTTCGACTACCCAATCTAATAATTAATATTAATCATGCAAAGTTACAATTATCGCCTTTTACTAAATCCACTAAATACTACGTAATTTCAATGTTTCAAACTGCCAATAAAGGTGTTTAAATTACTAGCTTCATGATTTTTGATTATCTTCTTTGTTATTGTTGTTTAACTAATTACAGCAATGAGCTGCACTTACATGTTACATCAATGGTGTTGCGATATTGTTGAAACATTGCTCCAATATGTATGTACGTGTTGTTGTGCTCAGTGCTTTTGATGGTATGCATAAGCTCTGGTTTGAGCTGTTGCTGTTGAATTTGTTATTTGCTTTTCTTCTCAATTTTGTTCATTCACGCTTCGTCTGGTAGGCAACAGCGTGATTGTGCCACGACGGAGGCCAAAAAGTTTAATACATCGAAAACGCCGTGCGCGATATTTGAACCATACGCATGGCTACCGGCTATGGCTATGAAGTACAGAAAGAAACATATCGCGGTGTTGATCTATTCCTGCAATGAAAGTACGAATGGATGTGTGTAAGATGTTGTAAAAGAAAAAGTCACTAATTTGAAGTTATATATTGCTACAGTTATAAAAAGCCATAATTAATACAGAATATTAAGACCTGATTTTTACAACTTAAACTACATTAATAATCCTTCACGGGATAAGAATTCGGATCACCTCTGATACACTTGAAAACTTTTAGGGGTTGAATCTACCTTTAAATCAGAAAAAAACGCCATTTTTCGTCTTTTTTATTTTAATTGGCATTAATACAACAAATAAATAAAACAAGGGTGCATTTACAGAACTTGATGTATTTTAATAATCGGTGATTTATTTCAAAAAATTTTGTATTCCCTTGATACCATAGCAGATCTCCAGTGGAATCTCCAAAAAAAAGTATCCGGCAGTGGAAAAGATTTCCCATCTTTCGCCTTAGTTTTTTTGAAATAGGCATACATTTATAACTTTGGTTTAGTTTTTTTATGATTACATGTTGGAAGCTAACATGGCTATTCCAAGGCGTATAAGTAATTTGTTGTAAACTGGAAGAGTTTGAAAAAATCATGTGAATAGTGGAAACGAAAGCCAAAGTAGTCTATCTGCAAAACGAAAGAACTGAGTATGTTAATATTTTTACAGAGCCAATACTTAAAGAAAAATAAATGATTTAATTGTTTCTTTACTTCATTATTATGGAATATTATTGTTATGCAGTCTAGAATATGCAACCGACTTACTAACTTGACCTTATTATTTATGTAATCTTTTTCATAAGGGTGGAGTTTCAATGCTGGAATTTTTATTTGCAACTAAGTATTTTGTTCGGTTTTTATGTTTTTTGTTGTCTAACATAGATTTTAATTGCAATTTCTGGACTCGCTTGTTCCTGACCAACGCTGCAATAGTTGTGTAAAAATCACAAGTAGCACTTAATGTTAGCCAGAAATAATTAATTTAATTCGTTTTCAAATTTCACAAAATTACAACAAATTGTTGGAATTGAAGTTGCAATCTTTCAAAATGCAAAAAATATAGTACACAAAAGGTACTGCGTGAACTGTTCCGTGTAAATGAGTATTCATGTTGGCTTAGTTGCAGGTTTTTATTTTATTTACATAACAGAGAATTATATATTATATAGTGTTATTAACAACCGCAAAGTCTTGTTAAAATGGATTACACTTAAAGCGTTAAAAGTAATTAAGGTAATAGCAATTTTTTTATAATTAGTACGGTATTGTTCAATACTTCAACCATGGGGTTTGAAGCTTTCGAATTTCTCGTACTAACAATTGAATAAAAAAGGCAAACAATATAGTTTTAAGCAATTAACATTTTACTTATGGACAGATTTATTCTATGTAATCTCCGAAGAAATTGTTCAGATCGGTTAACTATAGCATATAGCTGCCATACAAACTGAACGATCGGAAACAAGTTCTTGTATGGAAAACTTTCACATTTGACATTGTATCTTCACCAAATTTGGTATAGATTATTTTCTAAAGTAACAACGTAATCTCCGAAGAAATTGGTCGGATCAGATTACTATAGCATATAGCTTCCACACAAACTGAACGCATAGTTATTAAAAGAAATGCACCTGTGAAGGGTATATTAGCTTAGGTGCAACCGAAGTTAACGTTTTTTCTTGTTTATATTTAGTTCTGGTATACACATGCTTGATGATACAACAAAATACTCAACGCATGGTTTATATGTATTATATTTTTTAACTGGAGTAGAAATATTAGCAATATAATACAGAAAATTATTTTAATTTGTGACCGGTGCGGTGTTAAAATGAGCTTCGAACAAAGAGCCAACATTAAATTTTCTTTTAAAATTGGTAAAACTTTTATCGAAATGTGTCAATTGATGATACTAGTTTATGGCGATGATTGCCTATCCCGTAGCAGAGTGCATGAGTGGTTTCAACGTTTTCAAAGTGGTCGTGAGGACATATTTGACGATGAACATGTGGGCCAATCAAAATCCGTGATTACCGAAATCCATCAAAACTGTGCGTGTCATCAGCCTAAGTCATCATTGCAATTCATGAAAATGTAATTGAACATCTCCAGAACATCGATTTATCGCATTTTGACCGAACATTTGGGATCACGAAAAGTATTCGGCCCGAATATCGCGAAGATGAAAGTTGGCGTTTGTTGCACGATAATGCGCCGTCTCATTCACCTGATATGGCACCGTGCGACTTCCTCCTTTTCGGAAAAATGGATTTGCCCATGAAAGGAAAGCGTTATGCAGACGTAGAGGCCATTCAAAAGGCTTGCAGCGCCATACTGGCAGCCATACCGTCCAACGAGCTAAAACACTAGTTCGAAATGCTGTTGGACCATGCAAAAAGCTGTATTGAAGCAGAAGGAGACTATTTTGAATAAAATAAATTGATTTTTGCCGATAAAACCATTTGTTCTGTTGTTTTTTCCTTAGAAAATATAAAGCCAATGATTTATCGTCTGCCTTAGTAAGTAACAAAAGATTTCGTCTCGCTGCAGGACCAAATAAGTTGTTAAACTTTTAACAAATTGAAACTAATTAATTCCCAATCTGTTTTATTATCCAATTACAATAATAATATTTCCTTACTATTTATTATTAATTTTCACTCTAATTCACACTTTTCTAAATATTATAAATAATATCGCTTTATTTGATTGACAAGTATATAATATTAGTTTTAAATGAATATGCAATTTTGTACCAAATGATAAAATAATATAAATTAAGCAATAGCTAATATTATTCCTCTTATTTTTAACTACACCTAGCATATGGGGTCAACAAGACACTGCCATTTCATACTATTGAACACTATTTCCTTCATAAAGCTGTAGTGACGGTAATACTTGTATATGCACATAAAAACTTCAACAGATTAAGTAAATTATGTTTTTAAGAATTAATAATCGTTCCAAGTGTCGTTGCGCTTATAGAAATGAACCATTAGTTATGAATTTGATGATTATTTTATATATAATCTGGCGTAAGAGTGGCCTTTGGGCCATGTCATCTTTGCACTGTGTAAGTCAATTGGGCTACATAAAGGTATACACGAGTATACATATAAATAATTTAATGTCAATTAAGGAAACGGTTTCTTTAACCCTCTAACAGGCAAAACTGAAATCGTGGACAGAAAAGATTGGGAATTTTTTTGTAGGGTAATTAGGCTCCATAAACCTCAAAAATATGATGATATGATTTCTTTTAATTTTTTTGTGCTAACAGGTGAGAATAATCTGAAGCCCGCCTCTGGGCAGCCTTGCCGGTTTGGGCCAAAATAATGAAATAGATATGGTTTCAATTAAAATTCATTTTATTTCAAAAGAAAAGAAAATAAGAAAAACAAAAAAAGAATTTCAATAACTAGGGGAATTCAAATGCCAAAGTTTATTAATTTTTGCGATGATTGTCAAAAAAACAGTTTTACGTAGTTGAGCATTAATTTAGTTTACATTTGGAACAAAAACTCTGCGTTTCTGAACTTAAGCACAATTTACATTTTTTTTTGCCACCATCTTTAGGAAGCCAAATGGGAAAGTGACCATACTGATCAAAACAGACATACGCGACTGGATGTTCTGCTCCTTTGCCCACATTTAGTTTCTTTCATACGGGTGGTGATGGTGTGAAACTTGGCCGACCAGCAGGACGATTGAGTTTGTAAGCGACAAGACCAGCAGCAATTTCTTTACGGAACTCGGGCAACTTTAACAGCTTGTTATTTTGTGCTGATAGATTATTGTTGCAATTTGTCGCAGCTATATTTACGAAATGGTAAAAAAGCCATGTCATCGGATTTCGAGTCTTTGCGTGGATAACCCATAAGTCCATCCATTAAGCCTACTCCCCCCATATGGCTATTATATTCCCTTATAATTTGGGGGCAATCAATCAAAATCAAAAATTAGGTATTGTTTGTGATAGTGGTATAACGACATTTGCAGTACTTCCAAGATCCGGCTGACCTAGTAAAAAGATGTTAACGCCAGCGCCGTTATAGACTTCGAAGCGATACGCAAATCCAATGAACTCACACAAGACGAACAATTTTATTAATTATTTTTTTATTTTATGTTTTAATTTTGTGCTACATATTTGCTCATCGACGCAAAGGCGAGCAGGCTTTCGAACAGAATCGAACCTTTTGTTGAGTTCCTCTGACAATTTTTGTATAACATTTCGGATCATATCCCGTTTTATCTTTTTCAATCAATTTCCATCGGTGTGTCAAGCTTTGTGATACGTGGCGGTAAGTGTGAGTTGCTGCGGAAAGTCACTACATTCACATCAAGCGCAAACTTTGAATAAAAACCAAAAAACTGAACATGTAAAATCACCAGAAGAGCGAATGACTAAGGGACTAGTAGTTTCCAAGATTGGTAATGGAGATCGGGGTCTTTTTTGCTATGAAATATTTTGCTGTCAATGACCGGTAGAGAAAGATGCTGCTGGTATTTTAGTGAAGCGTTGCTGATCCTACACGTATATCATCAATTGAACTTATATTCAATGACATAGCAGTGGTTTGTATAAATGAATTAGTTGCTTCATTCATTTTCCGCATACACGCTGAAATAGCATATAATCGATGTCGACCAATTAATCGGCACTGTTAAAATCACTATCATCCTCGTCTATTTCAACTGTTTCCATTAATTGGAGCAACTCTTACTTAGTTTACTTAGATAAAATTTACTGCCATTCTATGCAAAACGAAACGTCTCAATACATTTGTTGATATTAAGGAAATATGAGTTGATGTATTATTCAACGGTTCTTATAACAGTTGTAGACAAAAATATAATTTCTTATGAGTTTGGTACTATTAATTAAAGGCCGCCTCAGGGCGGTCTTACCTGTTAGAGGGTTAAAAAAGTAGAAGGAAAAGTTTGTTAAAATTTATTTAAAATCTGGTTTCCACACGAAGTAAAGTTTTGCTGAATTTTTTGATAATACTTGTAATAATAAAACTATATATATAATTTAGGTGGCCATCAGCCTATAACTTTTGTCATTTCAACAACATAATTTTGATGTGTTCAAATATATCTATGTAATTTTCAGTAAAATATTTTTCGTATTAAATGAAATTAAAATATAGCTTTCATAGGCATAAAACTACATTTTGTTTTTATACATAGATAATACTACTACTACCATCTATATAATTTATATTAGTTGGATTATAACTATTAGTTAATAAGATATAGCATTTTCGTGAACAAGTTGCTTCTATATGATATAAATCATATAGATGGTAGTAGTAGTATTATTCTTCTTCTTCTTAATTGGCGTAGACACCGCTTACGCGATTATAACCGAGTTAACAACAGCGCGCCAGTCGTTTCTTCTTTTCGCTACGTGGCGCCAATTGGATATTCCAAGCGAAGCCAGGTCCTTCTCCACTTGGTCCTTCCAACGGAGTGGAGGAACTATGTCAATGTCGTCGTATATCTCGTATATCTCGTACAGCTCATCGTTCCATCGAATGCGATATTCGCCGTGGCCAATGCGCAAAGGACCATAAATCTTTCGCAGAATTTTTCTCTCGAAAACTCGTAACGTCGACTCATCGGTTGCTGTCATCGCCCAAGCCTCTGCACCATATAGCAGGACGGAAATTATGAGCGACTTATAGAGTTTAGCTTTTGTTCGTCGAGAGAGGACTTTACTTTTCAATTGCCTACTCAGTCCGAAGTAGCACCTGTTGGCAAGAGCAATCCTGCGTTGGATTTCCAGGCTGACATTGTTGGTGGTGTTTGCGCTGGTTCCAAGATAGACGAAATTATCTACAACTTCAAAGTTATGACTGTCAACAGTGACGTGAGAGCCAACTCGCGAGTGCGACGACTGTTTGTTTGATGACAGGAGATATTTCGTTTTGCCCTCGTTCACTGCCAGACCCAATTTCTGTGCTTCCTTGTCTAGCCTGGAGAAAGCAGAGCTAACGGCGCGGGTGTTGAGGCCGATGATATCAATATCATCGGCATACGCCAGCAGCTGTACACTCTTATAGAAGATGGTACCTTCTCTATTCAGTTCTGCAGCTCGAACTATTTTCTCCAGGAGCAGGTTGAAGAAGTCGCACGATAGGGAGTCGCCTTGTCTGAAACCTCGTTTGGTATCGAACGGCTCGGAGAGGTCCTTCCCGATCTTTTGGTGTTACTCAACGTCAGTTTACACAGACGTATTAGTTTTGCGGGGATACCAAATTCAGACATCGCGGCATCGAAAGCAGCTTTGAAATCGACGAAGAGGTGGTGTGTGTCGATTCTTCTTTCACGGGTCTTTTCCAAGATTTGGCGCATGGTGAATATCTAGTCGGTTGTTGATTTTCCAGGCCTGAAGACTCACTGATAAGGTCCAATCAGTTTGTTGACGGTGGGCTTTAATCTTTCACACAATACGCTCGATAGAACCTTATATGCGATGTTGAGGAAGCTTATCCCACGGAAGTGGGGTCTCCTTTTTTATGGATTGGGCATAGCACACTTAAATTCCAATCGTTGGGCATGCTTTCGTCCGACCATATTTTACAAAGAAGCTGATGCATGCTCCTTATCAGTTCTTCGCCGCCGTATTTGAATAGCTCGGCCGGCAATCCATCGGCCCCCGCCGCTTTGTTGTTCTTCAGGCGGGTAATTGCTATTCGAACTTCTTCATGGTCGGGCAATGGAACGTCTGCTCCTTCGTCATCGATTGGGGAATCGGGTTCGCCTTCTCCTAGCGTTGTGCGTTCACTGCCATTCAGCAGGCTGGAGAAGTGTCCCTCCATAATTTAAGTATGCTCTGGGCATCGGTCACTAGATCACCTTTGGGGGTTCTACAAGAGTATGCTCCGGTCTTGAAACCTTCTGTAAGCCGCCGCATTTTTTCGTAGAATTTTCGAGCATTACCCCTGTCGGCCAGCTTATCAAGCTCTTCATACTCACGCATTTCGGCCTCTTTCTTCTTCCGTCTGCAAATGCGTCTCACTTCCCTTTTCAACTCTCAGTATCTATCCCATCCCGCACGTGTTGTGGTCGATCGTAACGTTGCGAGGTAGGCAGCCAGTTTTCTCTCCGCTGCGACACGGCACTCCTCGTCGTACCAGCTGTTCTTTTGCACTTTCCGAAAACCAATGGTTTCGGTTGCAGCTGTACGTAAGGAGTTTGAAATGCCGTCCCACAGTTCCCTTATACCGAGTTGTTGATGAGTGCTCTCAGAGAGCAGGAGTGCAAGCCGAGTAGAAAATCGTTCGGCTGTCTGTTGTGATTGCAGCTTCTCGACGTCAAACTTTCCTTGTGTTTGTTGGCGTGCGTTTTTTGCTGCACAGAGGCGAGTGCGAATCTTAGCTGCAACAAGATAGTGGTCCGAGTCGATGTTAGGACCTCGGAGCGCACGCACATCTAAAACACTGGAGACGTGGTTGGTAGTTTTTCGATCCGGAGACAGCCAGGTAGCTTGATGAATCTTCTTATGCTGGAATCTAGTACTACAGATAACCATATTTCGGGCCCCGGCGAAGTCAATCAGCCTCACCCCATTTGGGGATGTTTCGTCGTGGAGGCTGAATGTACCGACCGTAGTGCCAAAGATACCTTCTTTACGCACCCTGGCGTTGAAGTCGCTGAGCACGATTTTGACATCGTGGCGGGGCAGCTCTCATAAGTGCGCTCCAAGCACTCATAAAAGACATCTTTGGTCACATCGCCCTTCTCTTCCGTCGGGGCGTGGGCGCAAATCAGCGATATGTTGAAGAACCTCGCTTTGATGCGGATTGTGGCTAGACGTTCATTCACAGGAGTGAATGGTAGTACTCGGCGACGGAGTCTCTCTCCCACCACGAATCCAACACCAAACTTGCGCTCCTTTATATGGCCACTGTAGTAAAGGTCACAAGGACCTACTCGTCTCTGTCCTTGTCCCGTCCATCGCATTTCTTGGACGGCGGTGATGTTAGCCTTTATTTTTGCGAGGACATCAACCAGCTGGGCAGCGGCACCTTCCCAATTAAGGGTCCGGACATTCCAGGTGCATGCCCTCAAATCGTAGTCCTTATTCCGTTTGCCATGGTCGTCATCAAAAGGGGGGTCTCTCATCCGAGGCTGGTTATAGCTATTCACTGGGGGTTTTTTTTACGTGGCGGGTCCCAAGCCCAGCGCACAACCCTATGTAGGGAATGTTTCGCCTTCTCACATTAGCTCGCCTTCGAACGGATGTTCTTAGGCTACCCAGAGGATACTTGGTCAAAGACCGGAAGTAGTGAGCTGCTTGAGCCATGTGTAAAAGAATCGTTTCTGGCCACTCCCAAGTGAATGGCGATCAGAGAACTTTCCTCACTTGCGTGAACTTCTACACATGACTCCATCAGTATTATTAGTTAGTTTAAAAAAACATGGATCATAAAGCATTTCGTGTGTTAATAAAGCATTACTTTTTGGGGGAAAATACTGTTGAATTTGGGCTCAGGGAAATCCACCGTTGAAAAGATATTTGCTAAGCTGGAAACGCGAATTGAGCACCAGGGACAATTATGCTCAAAAGATTCGAAAGCTATGTGCAAAGTGGGTGCCTTGCAAGTTCATAATCCAATAAAAACAACGAATAACTGATGCTGAGAAGTATTTGAGCGCTCTCTAATCGTAACAAAACCGAGTTTTTGGGTCGGTGTGTGACAATAGAAACATAGCTCCATCATTTGCCACTGGAATCCAATCGACTGTCATTCTAGTGAACTGCACATGATGAACCGGTTCTCAGGAAAGACAAAAAAGTCGGATAGAAAGGTTATGACATCAGTCTTTTCGTATGCATGTTTTATAATACATACTCAACGACTGATTACTGAGCCAGTTATAATCCATTGCACTGCGTATTTGGTTGCAGTTCTTTTCTACTATTCCAAATACTTAGCCATTGTTTTTGTGTAAGAATCTGTTTAAAATTGTACGCATATATTCAAACGATTCCTACAAACATGAATTTTGAAAAAATGCTTATGATTTGAAATACAATTTTTGTATTTATGAGTTGTATTAAATTTTGACATAAAGAGATAAAATGTATCCAATATCCTTACCCTGGTTCTAAGCTACTTCCCAACCAATTATCGGTCAAATCGGTTAAGCCGTTTTTGAGCTATAAATGATGTGACTAACAACAACTTTCTTTTATATATATGATATATTCATATTTAGATATGCTGAAAAAGTTCGCAACAAGTGAGAAAGTACTAAAATTATTGACGTAGCCAACAAATGTGAAAAGCATACGAAGGTTGGATTTACATGCGCTAACAACTGTCAAATAGAAGGAAAATGTAAATAATTAGTCATTTCCATTGAGCCCACTTAACATTTGTGTGTAGATTCAAAGTAATAAAGATATTAAACGACAGAAATTGAATGATTGACAACTAAACAATTTAATATGTCGTTTTACATTTTAAGCACCCTCACGGTACTTGCTTGAGTAAAAACCGCATTTCTGTATTTCTGTAAATTTATAATGACAAAACATTAAAATAAGTATGTACTAAAGACCTTGCTTTAAGCGAAACCAGACATTAAGTCTAAAAATTGCAGATTGCAGAAGGTCAATGAATAATAAAATATATGAGATACTGAAATACATTTTGACAACATATGGGGTTTGGAATAGTTCCTGGACCATTTTAACACATTTTAAACATAAAATTATGTTTTGCCCATTACGCTCATTTATCTGAAAAAATTCTCTCGAATTTTATTAATATATCTTACAAATTGAACAATGTTTTCGGTAGACAAGTCAACCATAAGTAAGCAGTCTACAAATTTTGTATCAGGCGGCTAGAAATGTTATGTTATATTACAAAAATGTCAATTCATTTCTGGCTAATACAATATTTAATGGGTTTCTTTCTATGGAAGCCTCTCTTATATAAGCGCTATCTTCATCATACCATTCAGTGGCCATCTTTTCATTACATTCCTTTTATATGTACACATGTATTTAAAAGCTTTTGCAATCGCTTTCAATTTACCACAATACAGTCGTTTCTGGTGCAGTTACAATTAAGGTTAAGGTAACTGAATACATGCAGCTGTTGCTATGACTTTTCTTTACTCCAGTCATCCATACAACAAAATAGCAACTTCTGCCAACCATTATAGCTATATATTTTGCTTACGGCGGCTACTTCAACTGATACCTCATACGTGCAAAACGTAACGTGCCATATCTGCTATGGAAATAACATCGAATACATACTGATTGCGACGTTTCCTATACCCTATGGCAGTATATGTATGTAGTGATGTGTGAGGTTTGGTCAGGAAGTACTATACTAATCATCTCGACTAACAGAAGGTTTCAAGACCGGAGCATTCTCTTGCAGAACCCCCAGAGGAGCTTTAGTATCCGATGCCCAGAGCATACTAAAATTATGGAGCGGACACTTCTCACCCTGCTGAATGGCATGAAAGCATAACGGCAGGAGAAGATGAAGAATCTGCATCGCCTTATTTGTAAAACATGGTCGGACGAAAGCATGCCGCATGTTTACAATTTAAGTGTGCTCTGCCCAATCCAAAAAGGGAGATCCCACAATCTGCGCCAACTACCGTGGGATAAGCCTTCCAACCCCGTGGACAGGTCGTCTCTATGTACATGTTGTGGAGCCGGTGGACATGTAGCGAAGTCTTGCACTAACAATCCAAGCTGCATGCTTTGCAAAGGAGCACACTCAGCCTTGAGTACTACATGCCCTAAATATCTCGAGATGGCGAAATCGTTAGGGAAATGAGGATATTACAATTAAACTAGAATCATTGCGCAGCAGCACAAGAGCTACTAAAACAGACAGTATTTGAAAAAAACATTGATGTCGCCTTACTAAGCGAGCAATACTCCCAGCGTTCGGAAAGCACCTGGACTACAGACATATCAGGCAAGGCTGCAATATGGTCATGTAAAGGACAAGCATTTATGTCTCGCTCCGGAGGTCATAATTTCTTCATATGGGGGCATATACTTTGTTAGCTGCTAAGCTCCTCCCAGTGCCTCAATTAAAGATTTTGAAGACTTCCTCCTGGAACTTGCTCTAGAAACCAGAGGCAAATCACCAATTATAATCGCAGCCGACTTCAATGCGTGGTCGACCGCTTGGGGTAGTAGGCGCACAAACCATCCTGGGCGTCTGATACTTGAATTCCTCGGCGAAACGAATCTTACGATCTTGAATAGCGGAACGCAAAATACTTTTCAAAAGGGAAATGAAGGCTCTATAATCGACCTCATGTTTGCCAACGACGCTCTTAGCAGGCGCATTAAGTGGACGGTGACGGACATATTTACTTATAGTGACCACATAGCTATTATTGCTGAAGCCTTTTATGCCGGAGGAACGGAACGCCGCAGCAAGAGCACAGGCCAAAAACAAACATGGAAACAAAGCGATTTTGATGTCGAACTTTTTGAGATGGTCTGGAGTTCAGCAAATATACAAGGCGAAGACGCCATGCACTCATCCGATCCTCAGTGCGAAAAGAATTGTTCACAGCATGCGACGCAAACATGCGTAGGACAGCACACCACAACAACCGAAAGCGAGCATATTGGTGGAATGAAGAAATAGCTGGACTTAGAAAGCTCTGCCCTTCAGCTAGACGTGGCCTACAACGTAATCAACGGGAAGAAAATGAAAGCAGTCTCAGACAAATATTTAAAAGTCAGAAAAAGCTTCTAAAATCAGCCATTGGCCGCAGTAAAAAGAAGTGTTTTGAAAAACTTTGTGAGGAAGCAAACGAAGACCCCTGGGGAACGGTATACAAAATCTGTATGTCTAAATTAAAAAATAAGGCACAACAACCCAAAAGCGCATCCATTATGAGAAATATCGTGGAAACCTTGTTCCCAGAACATCACACTATTTTTTATACTAAGCCCCGAACCAAAGCCGTAGAGCCACCACTGCTAGTTAGTGAAGAAGAAAGAAAAATTAAAAGCAACAAAGCGCCTGGATTAGATGGCATACCAAACAGAGCATTATAGGAAGCCATGACTTTGAAACCAAAATTGTTCGAAGAAATGTATAATGCTTGCTTAAAGGTAGGAATATTTCCCGACCCATCTAAAGTCCAGCGTTAAGTTCTGCTCCCTAAACCAAAAAAGCCTCCAGAGGAACCTTCATCATATCGACCTCTGTGCATGCTTGACACTATTGGCAAAGTATATGAAAGCATAGTTAGAAACCGCTTGGAGTTAGTAATCCAAAAAGCCGGCGGATTATCAGAAAGACAATACGGCTATATGAAAAAGAGGTCCACCATTGACGCATTATACGAAGTCGTTGACACCGTGAAATGCGCAGTAAGAGGCAAGCGATGGAAAGGCGGAACAAAAAAATATTGCGCACTGATCACCGTGGATGTGAAGAATGCCTTCAACTCTGTAAAGTGGGCAAACATAATCAAGGCTCTGTATGACATGCGCGCTCCTCAATATCTTATGGAAATTGTTATAAGTTATTTTGAAAACAGGCGACTTTTATTCGATACAGATGAAGGCACCAAGAGCTACTCTATCTCAAGTGGAGTAACCGCAAGGCTCGGTACTAGGCCCCCTTTTATGGAACATAATGTATGATGAGGTACTAAGGAGACACCAACCGAAAGCTATTAAATTAGTTGCATACGCAGACGACCTTATTGTGGTGGCGGTTGCTAAACACCTCGATGACCTCCGGAGCAAATGCAACGAGTGCATAAACGGTCTGCGCCAATGTTTCTCCTCAATGAGTTTAGAACTGGTACAAGAAAAGTGGAGGAAAACATATCTCTCACCATAGGAGAGTGCCAGATTCATTCACAGCCACACCTAAAATATTTGGGAGTAATAGAATCAAATTTAAGGACCACCTAGAATACACTGCAGGTAAAGCGAACAAAATCCTGAATGCCTTATCAAGAATGATGGCAAATAAAGGCTGCGTGCGTTCCAGCCGGCGTTTTTTACTCGCAAAGGTAATGAGATTGGTTGTATTATATGCGGCTATAATATGGATCCAGGCGCTAGGCATCAAAGCATATGCCAGACAAATAAACACAGTGCACAGGCTGTCGGCACTAAGAGTTATCAGTGCTTTCCGAACAATTTCAAGCGATGCAGCTGAAGTTATAGCCGGTATGATGCCCATTGACATCCAGAGTGACGAATACGAGCGAGTGTACAAATTATCAGAGCCAACTACAGGAGCCAAAAGAAGAGAGAGAGTGAAAAGCTTAACTATATGGCAGCAGCGGTGGCAAACCTCACTCAAAGGACGGTGGACGTACAGATTCATACCGGATATCCATTCCTGGATCGACAGACGACATGGGGACCTGGATTTCCACCTAACCCAAATACTAAGTGGACATGGATGCTTTAGATGCTGTCTGTACAGATTCCAGCAGGACATTAGCCCGAATTTTACGTAGTGTTCAGAGTGCTTTGAAGACTCGGAGCATGTTTTCTTTTATTGCCCGCGCTTTATAAGTGCAAGGGAAAAACTTAAAACTACACTCGGTGGTAGTTTTACGGTGGAAAATTTGACGACACTCATGTGTAAGTCCACTGAGAACTGGAGGGCTGTCAGCGAAGCGGCAGCCTCAATCATGACAAAACTGAGACATATAGACCAGAGTAGGCGTCCGTCAGTCCGTGCCATAGAAGAGATTTAAATGTCTTAACACTCCCACGAAGTAATACTTAATCAGGTGGTTCCGTGGGAGAGTCTGGAGTTGGGAGTAGGTTCGGTTTAGCGGATTAAAGTTCCGCACTCCGGCTTTTGATGCTTCCCCCTACTTAAAAAAAAAAACAAAAGCCTCCTCAACATCGCATATAAGTTCTATCGAGCGTATTGTGTGAAAGATTAAAGCCCACCGTCAACAAACTGACTGGACCTTATCAGTGTGGCTTTAGACTTGAAAAATCAACAACCGACCAGAAATTCATCATGTGCCAAATCTTGGAAAAGACCCCTAAGAAAGAATCGACGCACACCACTCCTTCATTGATTTCAAAGCGGCTGTTCAAAATTGAACATCTTCGTTGCTACCAAATAACGGACAACAACAGTATATTTTTTACATAATTATTTCACAAATGTTAAATAAGATAAGAAAAATCTTACTATTGTAATAAATTATACAGTCCACATATATTAGATAAGGCAGAGGCAGTACAAAACGTACATAAATAACCACATAAATATATATGCATTTATATGCAACACACATACATATATGAGGCACGTAAGCATTAATATGTAATACGCATGCACTCACGAAATATAATAAACATATTTACTTAGGCTTGGGCAATTGATTACAAATGCACTTGTGCACTTGAAAACAACCCAAACCATGCAACATAAATTATACTATGACAGCACATACACACACATGTATTGCATTGTATAGTTGAAAACAACCCCACGTGGTGTGACGTACATACTTCTTCCTCTTAATTGGCGTAGACACCGCTTACGCGATTATAGCCGAGTTAACAACAGCGCGCCAGTCGTTTCTTCTTTTCGCTACGTGGCGCCAATTGGATATTCCAAGCGTAGCCAGGTCCTTCTCCACCTGATCCTTCCAACGGAGTGGAGGTCTTCCTCTTCCTCTGCTTCCCCCGGCGGGTACAGCGTCGAATACTTTTAGAGCTGGAGTGTTTTCGTCCATTCGGACAACATGACCTAGCCAGCGTAGCCGCTGTCTTTTAATTCGCTGAACTATGTCAATGTCGTCATATATCTCGTACAGCTCATCGTTCCATCGAATACGATATACGCCGTGGCCAACGCGCAAAGGACCATAACTCATTCGCAAAACTTTTCTCTCGAAAACTCGCAACGTCGACTCATCAGTTGTTGACATCGTCCAAGCCTCTGCACCATATAGCAGGACGGGAATTATGAGTGACTTATAGAGTTTGGTTTTTGTTCGTCGAGAGAGGACTTTGCATCTCAATTGCCCACTCAGTCCGAAGTAGGACCTGTAGGCAAGAGTTATCCTGCGTTGGATTTCTAGGGTGACATTGTTGGTGGTGTTTACGCTGGTTCCAAGATAGACTAAATTATCTACGACTTCGAAGTTATGACTGTCAACAGTGACGTGAATGCCAACGCGAGTGCGACGACTGTTTGCTTGATGACAGGAGATATTTCGTCTTGCCCTCGTTCACTGCCAGACCCATTTGTTTTCCTTCCTTGTCCGGTCTGGAGAAAGCAGAACTATCGGCGCGGGTGTTGAGGCCGATGATATCAACTGTAAGATGGGTCTATATTCCCGCATATTCATATGATCACATAAGCCGTTGTAGTACGAAACTAAACGCTGTGTAAATACTGTTATTTAAAAAAAATATTCAGCGGCTGTGAATCGAGGCACAGCAAGGTCAACCAGGCGACTAAAACAATTACCTCCAACGATTTTTTTAAAGAATAAAAAAAAAATAATTAAAATGTCGAACACTGCGGACATGTTACAAAGGAAAGGCGATCTACTCGTAGAAGATATAACATTTGAGAAGAAACTGCGCATAGAAGATATTATTTCAGGAAATAAATCTAGACTATATAGAAAGGAGAGCCGAAGATTATAGGAAGCGAGTTCAGGAGTTCAAAAAGGACATAGCTTCCAAAGAGATGGTCATAAAGGCTAGAAGAAATAGCCCAACTAATAAAATGATAGACCTCATTGAGCAGGCAATTGAAAAAAGATCAGAAAGAATTCGATCTACAATTGCAGAGGCAAAAATAAATATTAATACTGGAGACGAAACTGAAATCGAATTTTACGAAGACCGTCTCAAGAATTTATGGAGCAATATGGAAAGAAATATCCACGAATTGACACTCTATTACAACAATTCAGATCTTAATGTTGAGATAGAAGATCTATCTTGGGATGCCACTCACATTTTGAAAAGATTAAAGAAACAAAAAATTAATTTAAAAAATAGAAAATATGAGCTACGCGTAGAAAACATTACCTTTGGCAAGCTGCGCGTAGAAGATATAACCTTCGAGAAGTATTGCATTGATGACACAACGGAAGAGCACAACTTAATAGTAGCTGATAATAAGTCAACAACTAAATGCGATCAAAAACCTTGCATCCTGGCAGAAACGAAGAAAACTAAAGAGGAGGTTAAAGCAAGCACCTCCTTAATGATCGAAAATACAACCAAATGACAACTGAAGTACAGTTAACTCAGAAAGTAGTTAATCTCGAAGTTATGCATATGTATTTGGGAATTGAAATGAGCTTATTCAGAACACATCCCATCTGCTTTTTCCAAATCAGTAAGAGCCATAACAGTAGCAAAAATGCAAATATTGCAACCCATTTCAAAAATAGGTTACAAATGATTTATTACATAGTGATTGTAAATTCATAACAAAATAAGTAGACAGATACCAATTTATGACACACAGAAAGTGCTCAATAACAGATGCATTTAATTAGTTTATTTGGCCTTGTTTAATTCGTAAATATATATGTATTTGCATTTTAGATAGCAGCTTTTTATACTGGAAATTGTATCCAAATCTATAAATTGAGTCATATGTAGAAGTAATAACTATTATTGTAATTGTAATTGTTACCGTGCTTAAATGAGACAACTTGGAAAGATTATGAAGCATTGTATACTAATGGTAATCCGCCAAAATAGCATAATTCAGTCTTCATTTTAGTGAAACACTATTCAAATTTAGGTCCGTAAAATCGTGTAGATATCTAGAAGTTTTATTATTCAGGGAATGTTTAGTTTAGTATATCATTTTGAAGAGGTTTGGCGCAACGGGGGAGGGGGCTGGGGGCTTGCTACCCCCCTCATTTGAAAGGTAATGAATGGAGCTTTTGAATAGTAGCACCCTTTCCCCCCTGGGACCACGGGGGGCTCTAGGGCAGCCTCCTGAAAATGGTGTAAAATCGCAGTTTTTCCATACACTTTTCACTAATTATTATAAAATGTATGTATTTTTACGCATAGAGTGACTCTATGTTTATTATTTTTATTATTTCAATGAATTAAAGTGGAAATCCACTTTATTTAAATAATAAAAACACTGAAAATTAAAAATTGTATATGTATCGGTAATAACAAGATAACCCAACCAACCATTTATACAAGACCCTGAAAAGTGGGCAATATATTACGTCCCTATAACGAAAATTTGGAATAAAAAATCGCGCGATATTTTATTCAAAATTTTCATTATATTTTCAGTATAATATATTACATTGAAACAAGCGCCGAAGGCGAAAATTTGGAATAAAAAATCGCGCGATTCCTATGTAAAGTATAAGACCTCCCATTTTGATTCGTTGGATTATTACTGTCTTCCTTTTGTGCTTATTTTCTTCGTCGTTTGACAGTTCATATTCAGTAATTTTGCTTACATTTCAAGGAACAGTATAACACGTAATTGAAAGCTGTTTTATTTATTAAATTGTACATAAAATTGCAACTTAAAATTCATAATTTATCTTTATGATAAATATGTGTGTTAAATTGGTTAAATTTTTTGCAAGCAGTGCAACAAAAACTTCAAAAGAAGAGAGCCATTGTTTGAGCAAATGTGAAAATGTGCGTTTTTTGCTTACTTATATCGAAAAAACAAATTAACATTTAACAATAAATTTAGATTTAAAACAAAGTTTAATTCATTGGCTATCCGTTCTATATAAATATAAAAAATCCGTGCACGCATTTAAGAGGAATAAGCAGTGAAAATGATATACTAAAGTAAACCCAACCCTATTATTCTTTGATATTTTCTGTTGAACTGTTGCAATTTAAGTATAAGAATGTACTATATATTTAAGAGTGCTTAATATGTAAGTGTTATGTACTATTTAATTGTTAATCAATCAATTCTAATCTGCCGTTAAACGACTATAATATTCTGCAACTAGTCAGAAATGTATAATAGACTCAATGGAAGTTAAAGAACTCCTATAAAAGAATATATGTCGACTCATTTGTATAAAGAACTGAAGCCAATTTAATTTCTCTTATCGTTTTCGGATATAAATGTTTTATTAACTAGCTCATGGTTTTCACTTTAAATCGTGCCTAAATCATATTTCTGCTCCCATGTTAATAACGTGGGACTTTTTTTTATCTTGAATTAGGAAAGTAAAGATGGAATTTTGAAAAAGAGATATTCTATTACAAAATGTTGTGCTCTACACAAAAGTTCTACGTACCTTTTTCATACATACATTCCTTTAAAAGTTACACGCAGGTTAACTGATATATCAACTGACCTGAGAATTCATATAAGTGATTTATGCCGGTATTCTGCTTGTCACGATTTTCTCATGTCTCTAATTGTCACAATCGTAATTTAGTGACTCTGTTAGTCAGGAGTCTCATACAGTATACTACTATACATACTAATATAAATAGTAAAATTCATATGAACATCGGCTCACATTTGACTCATGGTTCAATTACACTGCGCCACCCATTTCTCTTGATGGCGATAACTTCGAAAAACTTTACGAAATAGTACTTGGAAATCATCGTATGAGAGGGGATCTTAATCCATATCTTATGCACCGACTCCACCTTGTTTTGATTATTGATTTGGTTAAGAAGCGTGTCTAGAATAGCTTTCCCGATTGAACAACAAAACACCATAAAAAAGTTACATTGAAAACTTCAGGCCGAAATTTCGGGAATGAAAGATTACAGAAACCAAATGTCATTATTAAGGGAAATAAGTTAATTTAGTATGAAATACGATGACATGCCCCAAACGAAATGTTATTTTCAAATGTGTATATCTTTGTTCTCATTAGAGAAGTTGGTTACTCATATTACCCTTCAAGTGTAAAAACTAAAGTTTAAAATTGAAAAAACGGTAAGAGTTTTGTTGCATCAACTTTCCTTGCATTCGAGCACCTTCTCGACTTTACATACCCTCTGGGAGATCACGAAGTTAATAGTTACCCTGTTTACTTTCTCGGTTGCTGGATGTGAAGTACGTTGGTGTATTTTAGTGAAGAATTTGCATATATTGTTTAAAATTTCCAGGAGAAATAATTAGTTTTTAAAACTATAATGTAAAACAAAAATATCTTTAACAAGAAAGCTGTCACGTATTCACATTTTTACCGCATTTATGGTAAGTGTTGATATGTCACAAATTTATTGAACGACCCCACAACCAATCTAGAGAAAAATATTTGTCGATTTGTTTTGCGAGTGCAGTATAATTCATCCAGTGCGAATAAACGTTATTTATAAAGTTGCGATTTTAACACTAAATTGAAAACTATTGTACCAAATATTTACTTAAACACAACACATATCGCTGATAGTACCAAAAATAAAAAAAATCGAATGACGACATTCTTGAAATTAACTTAGGTACAGAAGAGACGAAAGCTTGCTTTAGAGAATAGAGAAAAAAACATTAACTTCTGGTTCTTTCTTGTCGAAATGAGAAACGGACGGGCACGGCTAAATGGGTTTAGCTCGTCATACTAATCATTTATGTATGTACTTAATTAGGTTTCCGACGTTTCCTGCTTGGTGTTACACACTATGTGGTTTTGTTAACCACAGCCGACATCTTATAACGCTATGTTACTTTACTTTTGGAAGACAAAAAACAAGGACAAAACATCTCTCTGTACCATACTACCCTCAAACGAACATCGCTGGAATATTTTCCCTCACACTGAAATTATTTGCCCTTTAAACGGTCCATAGAAGTTATGTAATATTCATGAATAATCGTAGGTGTACATTCGAAATCTTTTGTTAGGGCAAGTAATAATCGTATTGCAGCAAAATTTAAATATAGTTCTTCAGTAGCAAATGCTTTCCGTGAAGCAAAGTGTCTGTCATTGCTGGTTTTCATAGCTGCTAAAAATGTGTATATTTCCAGAACTACCATGGTTCTCGGATTAGTCTAGGGAAGCCTGGCCATAACATTAATATGAATACGTGATGGTCCCCAGACTCTCATAATATATACATTTTAAATAAGTACATGTGTATAAATTATAAATTTACATGCGATTTTCCCACTGTTTTACTATTTTGTAGTGTAAATTAATGCTTTTAGAGAAATTTAGTGCAAATTCTTGATGAATCGCCTTCCCACATACATATACACATATCTTCTAACAAGTTTAGCCATACAAGTATCTTAGTTCTCTTTTTAATTATTCATTAACGTTGGCAATCAAATAATTAAAGAGCTCCTTTGATGCCTTCTCGATTTTAAATAAGCATACACATTTTTCAACTTTGTTCTTACACAAATACTGGAGCAATAATGTTATAATGGCACCTGGGGTTTAGCAAATACCATATTGTTATACAAAATTTAATGCTTAGGTTGTTTGGTAGTATTAAGGAGAAATTATTAGTGAATGATCATAAATTTCGAGAAGAACGACGTTTTTCTATTCATGGCATTACTACATAATATTATCTGAGTTGTTCTAAGCGTTAGCGTTATATAGGGGGTACGGCAAGTTTTTATCTGATTTTATATATCTTAGGTAGGAAATCGTTTTACATGATCGTAGAATCAATAGCTCGATATAACTGACTTTGTATAGATTTCAAAGGGACTAACTGGTTGAACGCCTGAAAATTTAAAAATGCGAAAGCTTTGTGCACAGAATGTATTCTTGACTACGTTTTATTTGACAAGGTAATTTGGCATAGATTTTTCCATGGCATCGCTACAATCTTAGTGGAAGTCGTTCAGGTCGAACAACTTTACTGCCATACAAACTGATCGATCAAGCTCAAGTTATTCTTTACAAAACTTTTTTATTTAAAAAGATATCGTCGCGAAAATTGATATAGGTTATTATTGTTGGAATCGCTACAATCTCCGGACGTATTGTCCAAACCGGACGATCCAAATCGGAATAAAGATCTTTTTATACCCATCAATGCTATAAAAAATGCACGTGTTAAGGGTACTATGGCTTCGGTGGAGCAGAAGTAAACCGTATTCCTTGTTTTGATACTAACATATAGTATATTCTCTAGATAGTTGCTGGGTAACTCGTGCCTACCACTAATTCTAAAATGTTCCTATGGTGAATAGTGTTTGCTCCTTTAGCTGCCTATATATCAAAGCCAATTAAAACAAGAAAATACCATGCATTTCTTTTAGTAACTATGTGTTCAGTTTCTATAGAAGCTATATGCTATAGTAATCCGATCTGAACAATTTTTTTGGAGATTATATTACCTTAAGCAGTAATCCATGTCAAATTTCGTGAAGATACCATGTCAAACGCGAAAGTTTCCTATGCAAGCATTTGATTCCGATCATTTAGTTTGTATGGCAGCTATATGCTATAGTTAACCGATCTGAACAATTTCTTCGTATATTACACTATTGTCTTAGAAAATAACCTGTGCCAACTTTTGTGAAGATACATTTTCAAATGTCAAAGTTTTCCATACAAGAACTTGATACCGATCGTTCAGTTTGAATGGCCGCTATATGTTATAGTGGTCCGATACCGGCAGTCCCGACAAATGAGCACCTTCTTGAAGGGAAATGACGTTTGCAAAATTTCAAAACGATATCTTAAAACCTGTGGGACTAGTTCGTATATAGACAGACAGACAGACGGACATGGCTAAATCGACTCAGCTCAACATACTGATCATTTATAAATATATGTACTTTATAGGGTCTCCGACGCTTCCTTCTGGGTGTTACAAACTTTGTGGCAGACTTAATATACCCTGTTCAGGATCAATTTAAAATGCAGCTTTAAAAGCATGGAGAAGTACACACAGTAACTCGCTAAAATGTGGGACGGTGTGTGCATGGGAGACTGTCTGCAAATTAAAGCAGAGGTAAGAGACAACTTCGTAATGCTATATTTTTGATATTCTTAGGTTACATACATATTTATTTACAGGTCATACATATATGAACGTCAATAGTTTTGCTATGAAAATTAAATTACAGCAAATGTATGTTAGACTCAACTCAACGTATATATGGATATGCCATATACATACAATTTGTAGTCGAATCTATATTCTATAATAGCCGCTACGTTACGTTTAAATACTTTAAAGACCTGTTCATTGTAGCATTCAAAGCATTTCAAAGAATACTTTTCATTTTAAAACCAGCGCAGCTATGGCTTTGATTTATTAATATAACTGAATGCAAAAAAATCTATTTAATTTTGAAATGCTAAAAATCTACTTTGCCGAGCATCAAACAAGTTTGTAGTAGTATTGTATGAAAGACATTTCGTTGAAGAAACCGGAAATTTGTAAAACAGCTTTTACACTTAACTGAATAAAGTTCAGAATCAAAGAAATACTTTTATTGATGGCAGCATTGAAATTATTTATAGCTTTTAGGGTTATTCAATTCTTATGAGAAAAAGCATGCACATTTTTATCATACACAATTTCATAAAATCCATACATTAATATAAAGACAGTTTTGTGACATTTTGATAAAGTAAAATATTTTGGCATTGCCGAACTCAAAAAGTTTAATGTGTCACATATTCAGAAACTATCTTGCTATTTTGTCGTAACTGACAACGCTGAACATACATAAAGTTAAATTCCTAATTATAAACCATTAAAAGCAGAAATACGTTTCTGTATGTATTTCGCCGTATTTCTAGTGAAGAGTTGAGAAATCGCAGCAATTTAGAGCTGATTAATAAACTGACAGCAGTTTCATAAGGAAGCAAAATAAATTGCCACGAGGTTTATTTGCTTATATTTGCGATAAAAAGTCAACTATAGTATACTTGGGTCCACATATTAAGCAACTAGAAACTTAAATACATAAACAAGAAAAAACGTTATCTTCGGTTGCACCGAAGCTAAATACCCTTCACAGGTGCATTTCTGTTAGTAACTATGTGTTCAGTTTGTATGGAAGCTATATGCTATAGTCAACCGATCTGATCAATTTCTTCGGAGATTACGTTGTTGCTTTAGGAAATAATATATACCAAATTTCGTGAATATATCTTGTCAAATGTGAAAGTTGTCCATGCAAGAACTTGATTCCGATCCTTCAGTTTGTATGGCAGCTATATGCTATAGTCAACCGATCTGAACAATTTCTTCGGAGATTACGTTGTTGCTTTAGGAAATAATATATACCAAATTTCGTGAATATATCTTGTCAAATGTGAAAGTTGTCCATGCAAGAACTTGATTCCGATCCTTCAGTTTGTATGGCAGCTATACGCTATAGTCAACCGATCTGAACATTTTCTTCGGAGATTACATTGTTGCTTTAGAAAATAATATATACCAAATTTCGTAAATATATCTTGTCAAATGTGAAAGTTGTCCATGCAAGAACTTGATTCCGATCGTTCAGTTTGTATGGCAGCTATATGCTATAGTCAACCGATCTGAACATTTTCTTCGGAGATTACATTGTTGCTTTAGAAAATAATATATACCAAATTTCGTAAATATATCTTGTCAAATGTGAAAGTTGTCCATGCAAGAACTTGATTCCGATCGTTCAGTTTGTATGGCAGCTATATGCTATAGTCAACCGATCTGAACATTTTCTTCGGAGATTACATTGTTGCTTTAGAAAATAATATATACCAAATTTCGTGAATATCTCTTGTCAAATGTGAAAGTTTTCCATACAAGCATTTGATTCCGATCGTTCAGTTTGTATGGCAGCTATATGTTATAGTAGTCCGATATCGGCCGTTCCGACAAATGAGCAGCTCCTTGAAGAGAAAATTCCGTTTGCGAAATTTCAAAACGATATCTTAAAAACTGAGGGACTAGTTCGTATATATACAGACAGACAGACGGACGGACGGACAGACGGACGTGGCTAAATCGACTCAGCTCGACATACTGATCATTTATACATATATATATTTTATAGGGTCTCCGACGATTCCTTCTGGGTGTTACAAACTTCGTGACAAACTTAATATACCCTGTTCAGGGTATAATAATACATAAATATAAAAATAAATGCACCAGAGGCATTTTAATTTACACCTGGAATGATAAAAGAGAACTTTAGAAGCTAAGGTCAAAAATGGACGATGGACGTGGTACTGCCCGCATTTGGATGAAATGCCATATCTCAGAACCGGATGACATTATATGGAATATTTCGGAAAATGTGTGAGGCGTTTTAAGGGGGTACTCTCAAGTGAACGCATACATTTTACCACTTTTTAGGAAATTTTTTTTTATGCGACAACAAAATTCAATTATTTTAATTTTTTAATATATTTTTATATGTTATTTGAAATGTACAAAAATTTTTTTTTTATTTTTAACATTTTTAATATATATTTTTTAAATCAAAGTAGTCCCCAACAAAAAAGTAGTTCACTGGTCATGATGATAGCGGCTGTTCATGTTGTCTGAAA
>NC_052502.1:59084282-59266258 GCF_016617805.1 Bactrocera tryoni | reverse complement strand
TGAAAGAAACGAACAAACGATCGCCGATTGTCGTCACCGCTTCGCTTGCTGCTCGAACATCTTCGCAGACAGATTGCAAACCAGCGGCAACTTCATGGGCTCCAGGGACGATACTTAAGAGGTGTGAAAAACATTGCGGCCATTTGGAGACAAAAGCGTACCAAAGCTTAATTGGTGGGCTTATGTACCTGGCTATAATCTCTCGCCCGGATATTGCGCATGTGGTATCAAAGTTGTCTCAGTAAATTTAAATTTTCTGCAAATTTTAAAAATTTTGTATGTTTCACAGACGCAGACTGGGGTAGCGATAGTATAGACAGAAAATCGTACACAGGTTATTTCGTTACGATAGCTGATGGAGCAATAGCTTGGAAATCAAGAAAGCAGTCTGTGGTTGCGTTAAGCTCAATGGAAGCAGAGTACATCGCATTGTGTCAATGTGCAAAAGAGACAGTTTTTCTACGTGGTATGCTTTGTGAGCTGGGTTACACGGACTATACAAAAGGGTTTACTACGGTTTTATGCGACAATCAAAGTGCGCAGTTTGTGGTGAAAAACCCGATGGTGCAGAAGCGAAGCAAGCACATCGACATTCGGTATCAGTACATCCGTGAGAAATACGATGTTGGGCAAATAGATGTAAAGTACAGTACATTCCAACAAATGAGTATGCAGCAGATATATGTACTTACTAAGGCGTTGGGAAAGCAGAAACATATTTATAATTTCGAATTGATGATACATAACTTGTCTATGTACTATAAAACAGTACATTAGATCATACGATTAATAATTTATTTGATTAAAAATCGAAAACTACTATTCAAACACATATATTGTATTAAAAAATTTTTCCCGTTATCAAAAACTAATTTTTAATATCCTCACACTTAAAAATAAACGGAACCTCATTTAAATTTCACTATTATCCGATATCCAAAATTAATATTTTAATTAAAAAATCGAAACACATATTTCAGAAAATTGTCGAAATTTTCCACAAAGTAACATAAATATGTTTTTTGGACTATTTAACGGGTTTTTTAATTACTCTCCGTTCGAGATCCGTTCCACTGTTTGGAAAATTAAAAACCCTTCCTCCCTCGCTGCAGCCAGCAACACACTTTCTCCAACTGCTTTTGGTCTTTGGCATTTTGTCCGTAAAATAAAGTAAAAAAGTATTAAATAAATGCAAATTTATTTAACATAAGTCAAAATATACTCACATCTTTCAAGCTGAGTGCTCTTTTTCATTCGCTATTCTTTGAACTAATGGGCGTAACAAATAGAGAAAAAAAAGATGAATAATAATTTTGCGGGATTTTAATCCGGTCGTCCCTCTTTTCCAATTGCTAAACGTCAAAACCTCCTGAATTCGATGAGCTGTTGTTTTCTCACTTCCAATGAGAGGTGAGTTAGACATCTCTTTATCACAAAAATATTGTAAACCACTATTCGATATTCGAATAAGTGTTTCGCCAACAGTCTACTAATTATTATAATTAAAATTCGGTACCTAGGATCCTGCACAAGTTTTATTGGATTTCAACAGTTTCCAGTGGCACACTAAAGACATTAGTCGTGCAAAAATTTATCCCGTTATATCAATTCCTTCTTGATTTATGTACTGGAGACTGAACGACTGAAGTGGAATCTAAAATTATGTTATAAGGGAAGTAGGCGTGGTTTTGGTCCGATTTCGCCCATTTTCACATTGACATAAGAATGTAAGGAGAATGCCGCCCACTAAATCGGTTGGTCGGATCCCCAGATGTGGGGGTTATGCTTCGATTTCATCCATTTTCACACAGCCTGTAGAAGTTCTTATACGATTTGTACTCAGCTAAGATTGAATGTTGTAGCTAAACTGGTTTAAGAGATATGTACATTAAACTTGTTAGAAGGCAGGGCCACGCCCACTTTTGTAAAAAAAAGTTTCCACAGATGCCGCTTGCTACTGCCATCCTCTGTACCAAATTACAACTATATATCTAAATTAAGTGCTTAGTTATGGCACATTACACGTTTTCGGCTAATGGCGATTTGTGGCCTGGCAGTGGTGTGCTGAACGAAGGTTATGTGATTTGCATTATTTGACATTTTTTCTTCTTCCACATATTGTTGTTGTGTACGGCTTTGCATTTCCTTTTTCCCGATATATATATATATATATATATACTTTCTTTAAGTATAAATACATATACCATATCCCTGCCAGCCACGAGCGGTTAAAAAACCAGTACCATACATATACATGTGATCATACATCTCTCTTGCGCTTATTCAGCAGTGTCATATAAAAAAGTATATCAGTCCTGCTCTAATATACCCAATCGACCCTGATACAGGGTTGCATTTTCTCTTTCCTAATTTAAAATATTTTTAAAATTCTAAACATTTTAAATTTAATTATTTTTATTTTTCTTTATTAATAAATATTTTTTACAGAATTACAAATATGGACATATGTTCAATAAAAAATTATTAATATCTGAAAATATAAATTAGTTATGTCTGAAAGAAAAGATTAGTATTATCTAAAAAACAACAAAAAATATTAAATACAAATAGAATTGATTCTGAAAGAAGGATTATTTATATAAAAATCATAATAATATCTGAAAGAAAATAATAATATTATCTGATTATTTAATATATAAAATAAACATTTGTTTTCACATATTATATTGGATTGTGCAGGCCGCCTTAAACGCGTAAAATACATACTTATGTACTTACATATGTAATTATTTTTGAGTATTATATTGGACTGCGCAATCCAATTTCAAACAATACACACTTATTTTCACATACTTACTTAACAATTTATATTTGCTGCTTCTGGTGATTTTGCTGCTGCTATTTACAGTTGAGTTCTGATTTCCAATGCTATAAAAATAAATGAAGTAATTATTTGCAAATTATTTAAAAAAAATCACATAAAAATTATTCACTTACCTTCTTGTTGAACGAGCCTCCTTTACGATGGTACGATCGCGAATGACATGCGTCTTTCAATCGTTTTTTTATTACGCTTTTTGGGATTTTCTTTTGGCACTATTGACAATTATTTTTTCTCCTTCGCACTCAAAGTGTAAACACAATGACTGCGACAGACTGCAGCAGCACGACAGTGAAAGTGTAAACACAATGACTGTGACAGACTGCAGCAGCGCGACAGTGAACTGAAAACGTCGTTGTTCATCTTACTACATGTACATTTTGAGAAGCAACAACAACACAATGGCCGGCATGTACACAAAACAACGCAGTTGTCCATTTTGTATGTACACAATTTCGTTGTGGCCATACTAATTCCTTTCGCTTCAATGAAATTTTAATATTTTGTTCAAAGTGAAATTTTTTATGCGAAAAATAAGTAAATAGGTCAATATTTTTGCTTTAAATTATCAATTGTTATTACAAATGATATAATATAGCTATTTTATGCTTTTATTTGTAAAATAATGTCAAGTTTGTTAGAGCTGTGAATAATTTTACATTTTACATATTAGTGGCATCACCACTCTACCTCCTCTTTCTATCTTCCATTCTACTGTCAACTCTACTGTCGTCCTACTGTCGTTGGCAAAAATAGGAGGATATTGAAGTTAGCGAGAACGACAACTGTCGACCTGCAGTCGTGTAGTCGTGCAGCTGTCAAAATAACACTGCCCTTAAGAACGTGTGTATTTTAAAATTTGACAGATGTAGTTTGCAGTCTGTCGCCGTCTATGTGTTTACACTTTCATTCAAATAAATCAAGAAATGAAGGAAACTTTTTTTCATCGCTTTTAGGTAAACCAAAAATAACCCGAAAATGTGCGTTGGTGTTAGTACATAGAGAAAAAATGTGTAGTTGTATGTATTTAAATATTAAATATCCCTGGCTGGCAGGGATACACATATGCTTTTCAAATGTCTCCACCAAGTGGTGAAAATTTTATTTCAACGTTGCATACTTTTAAGCGTATATCACCTACCATTATTACCTTCTTATAGTGTCGTTCAAACATTCTAAGCCTCAGTACCACTGAAGAAAGTTACAAACAAGCAAATATACCAGTGAAGCTAATAAAAGCGTATTAAAAATGGATCTTCAACACTATAGCAAAATAATCGGCCTTCTTCAACTCGGTTCTGTAGACCAATAATGGCGAACTTAGTTCAGGTAGGAGATTAAAATGTCAGATGGAATAATTCCTAAATTCTGCCAACAACATTGAATATTTTGGAAGTAATACGGAAAAGTATTCAATGCCTTGGTAGACTTCCAAGTTTGATGAACAGCAATCTAGTTCAGCTGCGGCAACAAAAGGATATGGATTATAAACTCTACATGATTGGATTGGTGTTTTAAGTATATAATGTATATCACCTACAGACTACCAACAAGAAACAAGTTCGTGGAGAAAGTAAAAATTGTTGAAGCAACGAAGAAAACATTCAACTTTTAGCTTCTAACTTTGGTTAGAATGAATGTTTTTTTAGCAACCGACTTTGGGTGGCGCACAGTGGTGCCAGAGCGGAAAAAAAGGATTTTTTTTATCATTCCAAATTTGTACCATATTTTCAATTTAAGCTAAGAACTAATCAAATAACATTGTCCGAATACTTGGGCTTGATATATTCAATGGTTTTTTGTTGGGAGAGCTTCAAAGTCCAACAAAGTATCAACGCAAAGTTACTCAGAAAAATGTGATGAATATTGCAAAGGTTAAAACTCAAAAGTTAACTATAAAATACCAATTGTAAAGTTTCTATTTATTAAAACCAATGTTATAGATGTGATTTACATCATCAAATGTATACTTTCTTTTTCAAGATTTTTTTTAATGATGTTTTTCATGGTCCAAAAAAATCATATATTTCACAACTTTAACAGAATATAACTATTGTGCGCAGGAGCGCGCAGGTTAGCCACTTACACAAAATAAACTTTAAAATCTCCTTAATCGATAGAAAAAAAATCAGCTGCCAATTCATGAGTAATTAGCATTTTAATCTACTACAACTAGCTGTGATAACAGCGAAAATATTGCAACTTTTGTGATTATATTATATAGGAGATGGGCGTAATTGTGGGCGGATTTGCTTCATTTTTTCTGGACAAGCTTATATTTACAAAATATTACACTGTAGAAAATTTTGTTACTGTAGGATGTTTTTTGATTTTTGTGTTATATGGGAGGTGGGCGTGGTTGTGGGCGGATTTTAACAAATTTTTTTTTCATTTAATTTGGCAATATGAGAGATGTGTGCCAAATTTCAAAGCCCTTCCTCGATTCCTTCTATTTTTTGCCGCGGATTGTATGAAGCGGCACCACTGTGCGGCGTGCGTTAACTGAGCACCTCGTCGAGGGAATCGGTGAAACAATGTGTGGTGCTGTCGGTGGCAGTATTGACTTCACCCGTCTGACATACACACCAACGTAGGGTGCGTGTCTGCCAAGCACGTCATGAAGTGGCCGTAAGCTCTAGCGAAAAAATGAATTAATACAAACGAATCAGCTATTTTGCATTTTGAAAATTTACCTTTAATTTCGAAATCAGTGACCTCCAAAATCCCTTGATTCAAAATTTTATAAAAATTGAAGAATTTCTTAAAAATTTAAGAATTGGATACGCCATTTTGTATTTCGAAAAAGAAAATAATAATAACGCAAAAATATATGTATGTATATATTTATAAGCATATAGTTATGCTTTATGCTTTATGTTTGTATGCTCTTTTGTTTCCCTTATAGTTTCGCACAATTGTCATATATGTACATATGTATGTAATACGTATGTGCAATATAACGAAAGGTGCGGAATAATGGTACTAAATAAGTATACATTTTTTTATATGTTTGTAAATATATCAACATTTAAGTATGTCCGTAGAAATTGATAATCCGATAAGAATAATTGATTGCAGACCCGAATAATTGATTGCAGACCCGATTCAATTTACTGAATTATTCGGATTATTGGATTATTTTTTATATGTGAAGGTATATAAGAAAAAATGCTAAATTTCAATAAAAAACCAAACATGAATTCATTTATTAATAATAAAACATAAACATTTAACTCTTAATTATATGCATATATTTACTTTGAGTAGTTGGCAAAAAATTAAGTATTTTTTTACGATTTAAAGAAATCTTTTATATTTGTTTGCTTAACATTTTTTGTGCAAAGCTCCAGCGCTTCATCTCGCAAATCTGTTAAAAATAATATTTTCTCTTGCTCAATATCTTTTTGCTGTGCCCATAGAATAATCTTTTAAATTTTCAAATCCTGCTTCAGCATTTGAGATTTGCTCGTCTCTTTTCAACATTTACTTCCGGTTCATCAGGATCTGATGACAACGTTAGAATATCGTCTGCAATATCACTTTCGTAGTTTTCTTCGATCCATTCATTCAAATTATCATTACTTACATTTTATATTCATACAAATTTCAACAAGATCTCTCATAAAATTGCGTTGTTTCAGTTTCACCTTGTATTATAGAAGATAATTTTGCATTTTGTCGAAGAGTAGCCAAAGGTAAATATCATCTTCAGGATGTATTTTCATGAGAAATTTTTGACAGCACTTTTTAAAACTTCCTCTCGAACTTTGTTCCATGCATGTTTGAGGAAAATACATGCATCCTTTAACGTAAAAGACTTCAAAGACTTATCGTAATCTCCACCTGCTTCCATTATATGACATAAAAGCGATTTCTTATAGTACAGTTTGGTTATTCTAATGGCGTTCTGGTCCATAGGTTGAATTAAACTGGTGCAATTAGGGGGTAAAAATAAACATTTGTATTTTCATAAGCAAGTTCAGTAGGATGACATGGAGCGTTATCTATTATTAGTAAACGCTCTTTGGTCCAGATTGTTTTCAGTTTGGTATTGTTTAACTTGTGGAACAAAAGAATTCTGAAACCATTGCGAAAAAATATATGAAGTCATCCAACCATTCTTAGATGCGTAGTACTCTACTGGAGGAAGATTTTTGAGAAAGAACGCGGCTTTTTTTGATGTTCCTACAACCATAATCCGCAATTTGTGATCTCCAGTCTTATTTGCACAGCAAAGAAAAGTAACCCGTTCTTTAGACATTTTTTCCTCCTGGCGCAGATCTTTCCTTAGCATGTACCAAAGTTTGACTAGGAAGTAATTTCCAAAAAAGGGCCGACTCATCTGCGTTATAAATTTGTGTGTCGCATAAGTCTTCTGATGATTGAAGTTCTTTCAACTGCCGTATAAATGCAGGTACTAAATCATCTTGTGCGGATAGTATTTCGCCACAAATCTTTAAACAACGGATATTATATCTCTCCTTAAATTTTTGATACCATCCATATGACGCATTAAATATTTTGCCACTGCCATACCTATCTTTAAACATTTGTTTGGCCTTTTTTGCATAAAATTTCACGTGAAAGTATCTTTTGAAGTTCCCGCTGCCTTAAAAACCAAGAGTATATGTAGGCGTTCTTCAAACTCTGGAAACTCACCTTCTCTTAAAGTTTGACGCAGTTTTAGATTTTTAGCGCTTGCATTTTCCGATACTCTTTAAAACAAATGTATAAAAAATTAAAACTTGCAAACTAATTGTAACAGTTATGCATACAAACCTCTTAAGCTTATAACCTTTTCTTTTTATATCAGAAATAGTCGAACGTCCTACTCCGTATTTGTTGGCTAATTCTTTATTAGATTTGCCTTTTTTTATTTCATCGATTATCTATATATTATTCTAAGACAAGGCGCTTATTTCCAGAGATCTACAAAACGTAGAGAGACAAATAATACATCAAATTAAAGTGTGTGATCTGAAACTTTGCACAAATTTTACAGATTTTAAATTCATTAAACCACTTTTGATATATTTGCGTTTAAAGTTCTTCAATTTTTACATTATGATGCCACTGCTGAAAAATATTTGCTTGGGTATTTAATAAATTATACAAAACACTATATTAAACACTTTGAAAATGCATACATAAATGCTAAAATGCAAAATATATATGTACATAAACATTTATTTTGCCAAAATATGTTCGCACAGTTTCATTTCACACTAATTTCGTCAAGTAATTATAGCGCTGCTTTTCTGGCATCCCGCCTTTTTCACTAACTGCTGGTTGACGGCACCCTGATTGTACTTTGTTGCCAGCTCAGAAAACAGATCAGGGTGCCCTGCCAGCTGACAAGCGAGAGAGCAAGAAAAGAGATTCTAATCAAGTTATCTATGACAATAAGAGAATGACGAATATTACAAATTACAAATGTTTGCTTTGGCATGTGCACTGGTACATACATACATATGCATGCGCTAAGGCGCTATCTACGATTTGACATGCGCTCTCTTCTATGTTGCACGAATATGTATGTACGAGCTAAGGAACACTGCGCTTTGACATGCGCACTCTACTTTGTTTTATATTCACACATACATACTTACAAACATATGTATGTATATACATATGTATGGGCGAAGACGCAAGTGCAAAATCGAACAGAAATATTGTTGTCGGCGTTATTTTGATTAGAAGTGTTATTGCGTTAGGTAAGCTTCGAGTCAGTTCAGTTTTCTTCCAAAAGTCAAGGCGGCTATTACCAGCGAATACATACATACTACATCGAATTTATTAATTAATTATTAAAACTAAAATGCCAAACCAAAGGCGAATTAGACGAAAAAGGAGTTTAACAGGTCGAAGAGAAGAGGTGAATGTTATAGATAACAAGTAAGGAAGGGCTAAGTTCGGGTGTCAAAGAACATTTTATACTCTCGCACAATAAAGTGATAATCGAGATTTCATTATACGTCATTTACATATTTTTCAAATACCGTATTTTTGTAAAGTTTTATCCGCTATCATCATTGGTTCCTAATGTACTATATATTATACAGAGAAGGCATCAGATGGAATTCAAAATAGCATTATATTGGAAGAAGGCGTGGTTGCGAACCGATTTCACCCATATTTCGTACATGTCATCAGGGTGTTAAGAAAATATTATATACCGAATTTCATTGAAATCGGTCTAGTAGTTCCTGAGATATGGTTTTTGGTCCATAAGTGGGCGACGCCACGCCCATTTTCAATTTTTCAAAAAAGCCTGGGTGCAGCTTCCTTCTGCAATTTCTTCCGTAAAATTTAGTGTTTCTGACGTTTTTTGTTAGTCCGTTAACGCACTTTTAGTGATTTTCAACATAACCTTTGTATGGGAGGTGGGCGTGGTTAATATCCGATTTCTTCCATTTTTGAACTGTATGTGGAAATGCCTGAAGAAAACGACTCTGTAAGGTTTGGTTGGCATAGCTATAGTAGTTTCCGAGATACGTACAAAAAACTTAGTAGGGGGCGGGGCCACGCCCACTTTTCCAAAAAAATTACGTCCAAATATGCCCCTCCCTAATGCGATCCTTTGTGCCAAATTTCACTTTAATATCTTTATTTATGGCTTAGTTATGACACTTTATAGGTTTTCGGTTTCCGCCATTTTGTGGGCGTGGCAGTAGGCCGATTTTGCCCATCTTCGAACTTAACCTTCTTATGGAGCCAAGGAATACGTGTACCAAGTTTCATCATGATATCTAAATTTTTACTCAAGTTACAGCTTGCACGATCGGACGGACAGACGGACGGACAGACGGACGGACGGACAGACAGACATCCGGATTTCGAGTCTACTCGTCAACCTGATCACTTTGGTATATATAACCCTATATCTGACTCTTTTAGTTTTAGGACTTACAAACAACCGTTATGTGAACAAAACTATAATACTCTCCTTAGCAACTTTGTTGCGAGAGTATAAAAATTAAAATATATCCACTAAAACATTTTTGTACAAAGAGCTAGATCAGATCAGTTTAAAGACGTTGAAAAGGGAATTGCCAAATTATTTAGCAGCATTAATAAACGCAAATTTAGTATCTGACCTTAAGTACGCAATAAAAGTTTTGAAAGAAAATAATGTATTTGAAGATGATAGAAGATTGAGCAAAACCAAACAAAATTATAATCAAAGAAACATTCCATTTCCCAGAGTTCCCAACCTTTCTCACGTAAATTCAAATACAGAAAATAGTAAAGAGTTTCAACATTTTTCTCCGTCTAATGGAAATCGATTTTTTGACTATTCTCATGGCATTAACTATCAAGGATATGCATTGCCACCTAATAACGCAAATCATTTTTATCATTAAAATCCAAATGGATGGACTTATCACCCACAAATGAATGCTACTTTGAATTGTCCTAATACTTATACTAACAGCAATAAATTTAGTGCGCTTAATGCCAATAATGTACCTAAAATAAATTCGCAACAAATAAGAAGGCAAAATGAAAGTAATTCGAATCAATCTAGAATAAGACGATACGGCGCTCCTCAACCAATGGAATTTGAGTCATCAAATTTTCAATTAGAAGCCTCGGAGGATTACCAACAATAGAATTAAAGATTGAACATAAGTTTATAAGGTTTTTGTTAGATACGGAGTCTTCTGTTAGTTTGATTAAGCCCCAAGTTCTTAGTAGTAGAATTGTTGAAGTTGAACCAATATTATTAAAAACAGTTACAGGAAAGGTATTACTTAAACAAATTCAAGAAGTTTTCGACAACTACCATAACCACAAGTTGACGTTTTACGTTTATAATTTTTCCGATAATTACGAGGGATTATTAGGCTACAATACACTTCGTCAGCTCAGTTTACAAGGACATATATACAAATTTTTCAACACAGTTAAAAATTATACGCACACTAACTTACTAACCGAGTTGAAAGTCAATGATGACAAATTTACTGACACATTCAGACTCAACCATTTAAATAATGAAGAATGTGGAAAATTGAATAAATACATTGAAAACACACAAAACTTTATTTTACAAGGAAAGGTGAGAAACTTAGCATTCAATTGCACAGTGATTAAACAATGTAAAAAAACTATACATGAAAATCCCATCTACGTTAAATCCTATAGGTACCCAGAAGTACATGAAGCGGAAGTAAATAAACAAATAAAAGATATGCTAGAACAAAAAATAATTTGCCACAGTACTTCTCCATATTCTGCACCGATTTGGGTGGTACCTAAAAAGCTAGATGCTTCAGGTAAAGACAAGTGGAGAATCGTTGTAGATTACCGTAAGTTGTGTCAATATTACTGTATTCAAACATGAATGAGATACTGACAAGTTAGAGTAGGAAGTTAAGAATTCACGACAATTGGATTTGCCAAGGACACTCCATCAAATCGAAATGACCAAATAGATATCAAAAAACAGCTCTTTTCTACGCAAAATGGCCAATTTCCGGAATTTTGAGAACAACATTCGTTTAAAACGCCAGCCACCTTCCAACGGCTGATGAATAGCCCTGGACACCAACGGAAAGACATTGCATGGTTTTATTTAGGATGATGTGTAGTTTTCGTCGTTATCTGCAGGAGCACATCGAATCGCTCGATAAAGCGTTTCAGCAGATTACTAGAAGCGAATCTAAAAAGTGCAGCCGAACAAAGTAGAATTTTAAAACAAGGAACCGAGTTTCTTGGCCATGTTATTACCCCTTTTGGCATAAAATCAAATCCTAATAAAGTCGTAGCAATTTTAAATTATCCGATTCCCGAAACGGAGAAGGAAATAAAACAATTCTTATGTTTGGCGGGATTTTACCGCAAATTTATTCAAAATTCTTCAAAGATAACAAAACCCTTAACGAATTGCTTAAGGAAAGGCAATAAAGTGAATAATTCAGATAAAGAATTTATCAGAGCCGTAGAAAGTTATTAAGTTATTAATAATAAAAGAGCCGATCTAGGCGTATCCAAATTACGAGTAGCGACATTTACGTTAACGATGACGCCTCTAATGCATACGAGCAGTGTTAAGCCATCATGGGATCTGTTTCGGCCAGCCGTACACTCCAGAATTGCCGAAAGGCCATTGAACGTATTCAAAAAAATCTAACAAAAATTGTACAAACGCATGCAAAATATTTTCTAACAATCTTACTACTATAAGTTATACGGAACTAACAACTGAGTTTATAAAGAACATAATTAAAACTTATTTGTTAGCAAAAGTACAAAAATTCTTATGACAGATGACGAAGACTCTGTACAATTTCAAAACATTTATAATAGACTGATGACTTCAAACAGATTTAAAATTTACCGAACCATGAAGGAATTAGAAAATATTGAAGATTATTCGGCCTTCAAATCTAAAGTAATAGAAATTCACCTCGAAGGACTGCATCAGGGAATCGAAAAAGTTGCAAATTGCTTCAAGCAAAAATATTACCACCCTAATTACGTTAAGGAGATAACTAAAATAATTAATGAATGTGAGTTATGCAACCATTGCAAAAACGACCACATTTCGAACAAATTACCATTTAAAGTTACGCCTCCTGTGTATGAGACTCGAGAAAAGTTTGTAGTAGACTTTTGGAAATGGGATGATGAAAATTATTTAACATGTATTGATTTGTTTTCTAAATTTGCTGCAGCTGAAAAAGTATCTGCTTTAAATTGGTTAGAAACTAAGAAAGCCCTCCTAAAGATTTTTAATTTTATGGGACCTCCGAAAACATTAAAAATACGAGGAAATACTAATAATATAGCAAATAGATGCTCTCTTGATATCTCTCATACTTAGCAGTCTATACGGTATATGAGGTTTGTACAGCAAGTATCGCGGATTTAAAATTTTCGGGGACTACATATAACGAGTTATAACTAAAAAAGAAATGTGGTGTCGTGGGACACCAGGTAGGAACGAAGTTCTTTCGGATTATGTAGAATCGATACAATTTGCAAAAAAAATTGTGCTTAATTTTATGTAGGTTGTCTTGATTTTTCTCTCAAATTTCGCTGATTAGTTTTTATTTAAGTACAGATAACGGATTTACTCTCACTTTTTTCAGTTAGGTCCCGCAGAAAAGTCCCTATCTCCTCCAAGTCTGCCGTAAGGAACTGCCAATAATTATTCGCTAAAATAAAAGTTAAATACTACATTTTGAGCATTATAACAAAAAAACTCAAACCATTAATCAACCTGCGCCAAAAAATATGCAACAATTCAACTCCCCATAAACGTACTTAGTGCAAGCACAATTCTCACCCAAAACTAATTTGCATACACAATAATGTTACAGATTTTCATGCCTAATTATTTTGCAAAACCTAAAGGTAGGCTATAACTAGCGATCTTACAGTCTTTTTCTTACGGGTTATTTCTTACGGTTTTACTATCACTTTTTTTCAGTAAGGTCCTGCAGCAAAATCCATATCTTCTCCAAGCCTGCCGTAAGGAACTTCGTTCCAAAAAATCTGCACTAATTTTATTTCAGCGTAAATCAAAAGATACTATTATATTAACAGAAAGGTAAGCTAATCCATGTAGTATAATTATATTACTCTAAAAATTAAAATAATAATGAACTTCAAAATATGGGCATATTGTCAGCAACCCGTCTTAGTTTAGTCAGGATACTTGCGCAAGCACGTTGTACACCGTTAGTATCAACTTCCTTAAGGCACTTCCGGATGCGATGTGTCAGCTGCTTCAAATTTTGAGCCTTCCAACCATTTTTATACACTAAAGCTTTGACTTATCCAAAAAAAATCCTCAATCGGTTGGCATTGTGTTAAGTTTGTCGGGTTCTTTTCTTTAGGCACAAAGTGAATGTTTTTGTTGACCAAGATCTCCAATGTTGCATTTGCATAATAAGAAGAGGCTTCGACCGGCCAAAATAAGATTTCATCGTTTTTATGGTGTTTATGTATTGGAAAAATCAAAATTTTGTCCAAACATTGATTGAAATACGTCTCATGATTTATTGTCAGTCCATTTGGTTTAAAGAATGGCATAGGAGAAACTGTTATGTAGAGCATAACATTGGACTAATTTTTTTCTTTAAATTTGTACTTTATCTCGGTAGATGTTATAGACATATCATAATAAACATCATTGCCCGGCATTTGCGGCCCGCTGAGTGAAAAGTAGCTTTCGTCATCCAAAGTAGATGATTTTCCACTCAAATTCTTGCACATCCACCGACATTGTGAAATTACTTGACTTATCTGCTCTTCGGTGTACCCTGGACAACGCTGCTATTTTTCTGGCTTTAATGTTAAGTCTATTTCATATTTTGCAGATATATGGCTGTGAGCAATTGAATTTTTGTGCGACTTCGCTTTGACTTATGCAATTCTTATTGCTGAACGCTGTCTTCAGCTTCCGAATGTTTTGGGGCGTCATAACAGAATCCAATGTGGTTTTACGTGGGTATCTGCCTTAGGAGGCTCAAGTCCACGGTATTTTCTATTTTTAGAAGCACATTAATCAAAACAATGCGTTGATCAGCGCCCCAAAGTGTAAGTGTGTGCACCCACACTACACTCTGGAAGAACCAAGGCAAGTGTGTCGCCACACACACATATACATACCTTGGTTCCAATTGGTAGGGTGAAAACCAAAAAAAAAAAACACTCTAGCCACCTTGGTCGGGTAGGAGGCCCATCTAAAACCTCTGCCGTACTCTGGGTCCGGCACCCGGCCGCCCTCTAAGAATTCCTAGGAATCCCTAAGAACCCGGCTGTATGAGTGTTAATGTCGCTTGAAACTCTAGTATTTGTTATATAATTGCAAACCCATTTGAAGAATATAATATCATTTCGAGCTATTATTATAGCACTTTTCCGACTTTAGACCATGCTGACATTTAAAACAGGCCTGTACTTGTCAGACATAGTGCATTTGGCTTTTAGTCGCCTCTTACGACAGGCATGCCTTGCTGCGGGAATATTCGGTTTCCCCCCCCCTGAGGGGGTCCCCCCTTCCCCGCAGGGGTAGGGGCGTCATAACAGTCGGCTTTCTTTCAAAACCCGGTTGCCTTTCTATTTTTGGAGTACTTAATATTGAGTATATTGTTCTTCTGGAGACGCCTTCCGCCATAAAATGCACACGCGTAAGCTTTTTTTCAGCGGTTTCATATTTTTTATAAAAATGTACAACGCGGTCGCGGAGGTGCTGCTGCTTAGAAGACATTTTAAGCACTAATTGAATTTGTAAGCTGTTACAAATTGCACGTCAAAAGATGATGCAATCAGTTCGCTAATTGCGTGATATTAGCATTTGAAAAATAAAAATAGCAAAAGAGCAGACCATTAAAATTAGAGCAGATTTTTAGTTATAACCCGTTATTGTCGATTATTTTCATATTCTCTGCTGATGCCGGTAAGGTCGGCCATTTTGAATGTTTTTAATTTTATACAACTGTTTTGTTTTTCCTTTTTGTTCGACACCGTCGCATTGACGTTGCTCCGTAACGGTTGGTCTCAATCCACGATGACTCAGATCTGTTCCATAGAATCATAACAAGTGAAGAATTATGAGTTTATGGTTATGATGTAGAAACCAAGGCGCAATCATCCCATCATCGCAATCAATGGAAGCTACCGCATGAGCCAAGACGAATCGGATTTTATCTAGGCATCTAAAGCTGAGTCACACCTATTATTCAATTTTGATATTAACACTTATGAGGCCTTTTGTATCATCTCGGACTTAAAATTTAATGTCTACAAATCTTTATTTATAGTGTTACTGCATTTTTAGTAGCTTCAATATAACCGTTATATGGGTTGTGGGCTGGGTTAAAATACGATTTTTACCATTTAACTTTAGTGAGTATCTCACATATATACAATATTATATTTGTATATTAAATTTATTAGCCGCATTTAATGTTATCTCGTCATCCTGATCATTTACATATTTATAATTCCATATCTATCTTAAATAGTTTTAGGTATTACAAACAACCGTTATACGAACAAAACTATCTGCAGCAATATGTTGCGAGATCGTAAAAATATATGTATACTTTCCTAACAACTTGTCTGAAGTCTTTGTAATTTAAAGCAGGGGTAATCAACAAATTTAACTAAACCACCAAATTATGCAAAAGATTCAATCGATTGAAATATTTCATCATTCCTGTTAGACATAGAGATGACTAATTTCCTCATATAAAAAAAAATTAGTTAATTATTGGGAATTAGTCATTAGTCGATTACTCTGAGCTCCAAGTTCTAGTAAGTTAAAAACGGGTTTGAAACGGCACTAAAGACAATATTTAAATTCTTAAAGACTTTAAAATCACATGTTGTAAGGACAAAAACTTATGCTTTGTATACTTTGGTATATTGGTATTTCTTCTAATTTACATATGTGCCAATCATGCACGCATCCTGATTTTCAAAATTCCATAACTCCAACAAAGTGCAACTTTTCATTGCCTATAAACCTTTGTTAACTGGAAAGTGGCATTGGTATTAGGTTAAAATGCAATCATACCATATCGAACTGTTCTGGATAGCAAAATCACCAAAAAATCCAATCAACTCGTAGGCATAAGTATGTTTGGCCACAGCATTACCACTCATTTGCTTAGCAGTGATTGCATTACCCATACATGACAAAAGCACGAAACCAATTATTATTCTCAGAACAATGCCTATGAAATGCAGGCAAATACCGAATAGGCCATCGGGAATAAATGTGCTTTTCGCTCTTGATAGGATTGGGATTTACTTTAAATTTTTCTGGTACATAAATCAAATATTAAATCGTTATTGAAATGGAGTTTATAATTCTGTGAGTTAGATAGAGAATAGAAAAAATGTTTCTTTTCTTTTTCTTTTCTCTTTTTTCCGATTACATTATATTTATATTTGTTTTGATGAATTTATAACTCATTTTTCACAACTAATAATTTAAGCCTTTTTAATCTAAGTTAACGTCCATTCTTACTTATTTTAAGTATTTTAGAAAGTCCTCAAATTCGACATAAAATCAAGAACCTTCTTATTTCAACTCTTTAATTAAACAATCTATAAGTACTTTGATAAACATGACAAATTTAAATTTTATTAATATTGTAGCAATGTAAATATGATTAGTGTATTATGTTGTATCGTTACCTTATTTTGATGTTACTTGAATAAGCAACCCTGATGTAATTTTGAATTTGTATCATAACTTATTTTAATGTTATCCGAATAAGCAACCCTGATGTAGTTTCGAATTTGTATCATAACTTATTTTAATGTTATCCGAATAAGCAACCCTGATGTAATTTCGAATTTGTATCATAACTTATTTTAATGTTATCCGAATAAGCAACCCTGATTTAATTTTTAAAAACTTGTAACTGGCGACATGAAAGGAGAAAAATAAAGCAGTTCAGTTCGGACGCAACCACGAAACGAATCGGTCTTCCTACAAAAACTCAGAAGTGGGATTCGGGCACAGTAACTAAGTACAGTTTTATCAAAATTTTTTTTAAAAAAATGGAGTGCGTCGATACAAACGTATATACGGCAGCCCAGTTGCGTGAGTGGTTGAAGCGGTTGGGGCTCCCGACTCATGGCAACAAAAGTGCCCTGGCAATAAGGTTGGACGATGTGCCTGCAGTTGAGCGTGGCGATTGTCCTAGTTTCGCCGGCGACGAGGTTGAATCGGTGGGCGTTGATGAATCACCTTTGGAGGAGGCAGCGGAACGTGATTTAAAGACGCGGAATGAGCTCCTGACCAAAGAAGTCGAGCAGTTAAAGCTGATGATCGTGCAACTCAAATCATTCAATGTAGTAGGCGGCGCCACTGATGTGACAGAAAAAGATGATTCATCGAATAGCAGAGCTTCGAGTACTTTGAATGGCGACGCAGCGGGTGTCGGCGCGACATGCAGCAAACAAACAAACACACAACATGCAACAAATAATAGCGGTGGCGCTTCGAACGACAGCGGCGCATTGAACAACGGCAGCGGCGCTTTGAACGACGGCAGCGCTTTCAACGACAATGACGCTTTGAACAGCAACGGCGCTGGAGGTACAGTAACAAACGAACGTAATAAAGATAGCGCTACGGTAAGGAATGTCGGTGCTATACCTCTGGAGATGGTAAAAGATCTGTTACCAGAATACGAAGGTGGGCCGAATTTTAACGTTTGGATTCAACAATTAAGAAGTGCTGGGAAAGTGTTTAATCTCGACCATGGCGCGCTGCGCGCTGTAATGATTAGCAAACTAAAAGGTAGTGCAAGAGTGTGGCTGCATGCGAGGCCTCTGTTTATCACAGAAAATATAGACAGCCTTGTTGAAGAAATGCAAGCGGTGTTTGCACCAACACACAACAAGTTGTTGCTGCGAAAACAGTTTGAAGCGCGCAGGTGGTCGGTTGGTGAAGGCTTCCAAAAATACTACAATGAAAAGGTTTCACTGTCAGGTCCGTTGAATATGGATGAATGCGTGTTGATTGACCATATTATCGAGGGTATGACGTAGTTTTGGGTAGAGACTTTTTCAAAGCAAGTAATTTAATTTTGATATGCAGGGATGAGATCAAAGAGAATACATTAATTAAGTTGAAAAAGAGTGTTGATGATAACAGTGTTGAATATGAAAGTGTAAACGATGAAGGTAAACATAAAGTGGGCGGGTTCAAAAAAGATTGTAATAAAAATTGTAAAGTAGAAAAGTGTATAGTTACGTTAAATGAAACAAATGATAGAAAAACAAAAGTGGGTGATATAAATAAAACTGAGTGTACTGTTGACGAAACAAATGATAGGAAAATGATAGTTGGTGCAAATAAAAATAAAACGTTAACTAATGTGAATAAAAGAAAAGAGATAATTGATCGGAAAAATAATTTGAGTGATAATCGTTGTAAAACAAATATGGTTACAAATTGTATTGTTGATGAAATTAAAAAAGTGGGCGATATAAATAAAACTGAGTGTATTGTTGACGAAACAAATGATAGGAAAATGATAGTTGATGCAAATAAAAATAAAACGTTCACTGATGTGAATAAAAGAAAAGAGATAATTGATCAGAAAAATAATCTGAGTGATAATCGTTGTAAAACAAATATGGTTACAAATTGTATTGTTGATGAAATTAAAAAATTGGGTGATAAGAAATTAGATCAAATTAATGAAATGGAAAGTAATAGTGAAAATAATGAAAATTCTAGGAATATAAAATGGTTAATGCTTATTGATTTTGATAAAGGGAAAGAACTAAGTTTGAATGTGGGAAAAAATATATCACATTCAATTTGTACAAAATTAAATAAAATATTTACAAAAATGTATGTACAGGCCGAACGTCCTGATGAACCATTGGTTAAGTGTAACATAAGTCTCGTATTAGAAAACATAAAACCTTTTCATTATTCCCCGCGGCGATTATCGTATGCAGAAAAAGGGGAGTTGCAAAAGTTGATAGATGAGTATTTAGCAGTTGGAAATATAAGACCATGGTTCAAAGGACGCGAAGTCTACTCAGTCACTTGAGATCAGGTGATCTCATGGTCAGGACGGCCGAATTGTAGCAATGTAAATATGATTAGTGTATTATGTTGTATCGTTACCTTATTTTGATGTTACTTGAATAAGCAACCCTGATGTAATTTTGAATTTGTATCATAACTTATTTTAATGTTATCCGAATAAGCAACCCTGATGTAGTTTCGAATTTGTATCATAACTTATTCTAATGTTATCCGAATAAGCAACCCTGATGTAATTTCGAATTTGTATCATAACTTATTCTAATGTTATCCGAATAAGCAACCCTGATTTAATTTTTAAAAACTTGTAACTGGCGACATGAAAGGAGAAAAAATAAAGAAGTTCAGTTCGGACCAAGAATGATAGAATACAAGATTACGACACTAGTTTACAGTTAGTTTTTTTCGGTTTAGCTCTTGACAATTCTTACAAAAACAAATACATTGTGCAACAATTTCGTGACGTCACACTTGGGCGTTGAGACGAAGAAGCATAGAAATGAATACAAATTGTAAACAGAAAAGTAAACACTTTTTGAAATTCCCAAAATAATATTAATTCATTCGTCTTTGCAGGAAAAATTTCAGTGGAATGTTTAGAATATTGTTGCGAGAAAATATGTATATAATTAGTTTTAGGCACATCCACAATAAATAGAGTAGCATGTGTGGAAATTGTTCAAATGAAGAAAATCAGTGTAAGTGTACTGTTGTATTTATTTAAATTTCTAAGCATAAATATATTAATTTTTTAAAATGAAATGTGCAGTGGCTTGTTGTAATAATTTTTATGCAATTAAAGGATCGAAAACGAGATTTTTCAGTTTTCCGGCCGATTTAAAAGTTGCCAAAAAATGGGTGTTATTTTGCAAAAGAAATGATATATTTAATGCTAAATTAATAATTTCACAATTCTTTTATCATAATTTTATACATCTGATACATCTGAACTTATAATATATGTATAAATTTATATACAACACAAGAAACGTCTTCTCCATTTGAATCACAACTTAATAGACAATTTTATTATCAATAGGCCGATATATTTCTTTAGAAATGATTCAAATCTTTTCACTCAACAATATTCAATCGCTTCACTAAAACTTTTCATTAAAATCGAAAGAATTAATAATATTTTGCGAATTTACAAAAGTGTTTACTTTTCTGCTTACAATTTGCAAGCCATTTGACAGTTTTTCACTCTTCTTCTTCTCAACACGTAACTATGACGTTTCATAATGGCGGTTGTCGTAATCTTGTATTCTATCATTCTTGGTTCGGACGCAACCACGAAACGAATCGGTCTTCCTACAATATACTTATATATGTATGTACATTTATTTTTCACGCTAACTTCGGATAACAAGTCTCAGAACAGTAATTCCAATAAATACTGCGTTTTGTTCACTTATACTAAGACAAGGCATCATTGAATTGCAAAATATAGATATACTTCTTAAAGCAATGCAAACCAATTATACAAATACTCTTGAAATCGACTAGAATTCTTAGAATACAGAAAGAAAATAAAAGATTATTTGAGTAAATTAGAACGCGATTTCTACCCAGACTCAAGCACACAAATGTGGTTAAGTCTGCGGAATAAAGTGGAAGGTTATGAAGTGTAATGTATTCAACGTCCATGCGCAAAAAATGGATCTCGTCCTATATTTTTAAAGTAACTTTATTTCCCCATTAGTTCCATGCGTCAAAAAAATGAATGTGAATGTAAATGGGCAAAAAATTCCTATCCACAATATTATTGCTTTTTGATTTTTTAGCCAGTTCAAGGTTGTTGATGATGGTGTTATATGTTAAGAAAGAGAGTTATGTTTGACATTTTTTCCTGTCAACCTAATAATGTTGTAAACTAAGCGGTTCAATCGGTCCAACCTTTGATATTATTTTCTATGTCCATGCATTAGGATTGGTGTACCTTTCAAAATCTCACCGCCTCATTATACGACTTCTTGTGTTCAGCTTTACGCGGAAACTAAATTAGACAATTCTATAATTATTTTCTTTATAATAATTCCATTTAACTCTTGTATGCTGTATTAAATATATCCTTATGACATGTAATATTTTTATGACTTCATAAGTTTTAAAACGCAAATATAAATATAAATAAACATTAATTATTATATTATATACCTTTATCGTTTCAGGTAAGGGCTTACAATGTCACCTCAATCGCAGCATTAGTAAGTTGAAATATTGAAAATACACCTGTTCCTTATATCAATCAAGAAATCGAGAGAGTAATGGGTGTAGTCGAAGTACTGCTTCCCTCAAAATTGGCTATAACATAACAGATTAAATCATTTATTTCACAAACCTCTAAAGCTTTACCAACCAAACTTGCTTACGATCAACAGGTATCTCATCAAAAGCTGGTTACATATGATACTAAGTTCGCCCATTCTTTATATAAAGGTTATATCAAAGACTACTAAAATTGGCTTTTTATTCATCAACAAAGTGAAGACTTCATGGGAGCCGTTACAAAGATTGGGTAATGACGTTTAGTGGAAGGTATAACTTAGGAACCACAAGACCAATAGTTACCAAATTTAGGGTATTTATGAACAATTGGGCATATTAGCACCCAATAAAACAAAATCACAAGTAACGTTTAAAAGAAGAAGACTAAGTATTGACAGTAACGCGAGTTAACTGAAGGTAAAAGTATATTTCTTCGATGCTTATAATTTCGGCTTCTTACGAGGTATAACGGCTTAGCCGAGGAAAATCATTTACAATTAACAAAATCTGGGTTCTACGGGTACGATATACGCACTAAGTGCCAACACCTAGTTGAGTGTTTTATTGATATACTTAGAAACTTCCAGGATTAAAGCAAAAGCGGCCTCTTGTGGTTAGCGAATTATTTAAGCGATGGCAACAAAACGACAAGCTCTGCTAACTGAATCTATCAGTATAGTAGTAACTTACATATCAAGAAGCTACGAGATGAAAACTTGTCTAATATTTTACGGTTTTCCTTGCTGGGCTTGTCTTCTATAGCACACTGAATCACATTTTTAAGGCTGCATATTTCAAACTTTGAAATCCCCTTTTATTCTACTGTACAAAAATCACTTTGCGTTCGCAATCGACAGGCAAGAATATTAGTACATGGCGAAACTCTTTCCTTAAATGTTAAAAATATAGTATTTGTTTATCTTCGTTGCATTCATGAAATAATTATATATTTTTGACATTAATTTAGTTGCATTTAATGATTACTTGCTTGGCGGAAACATTTAAACACCTAGCCGTATGAGCAATTTGTTGAAAATTGAAAGAAGAGTTTGGAAAACAGTTTAGTAGAGAACACGACAGCTGAAGTAGCCTGTCTGTAAAACCAATGATCTAAAGTCAATTAGTATATATGTGAATTTAGGTTTTATTTGATATACGTGTGTTAATAGTTTTTGCTACAAAAAAGATCCGAAGTCAAAATCACTATCATTAATACTTCTCGAAATATTCGGTATTTTAAGTAAGGCTGTGTGGAATTTTCATAGATTTTTTAATAGATACTGTTCAAATGAGTTAAGCATTCTCCCACTCTACCCTTGAAAACTGGCGCACCCTAATAAGACAGCTTAATTCACCACAGCTTATGACACCTACACAACTCACCATACCCACTCATCAAAAAGGATGGAAAACGGGAAAGCAGATACATTCGTTTATACAATTGGTTCGACACATTCGCCATATACTCATCGCACATCAACTTTCGATTCCAAACTGCGCCGCGTCAACACTTTCTTTGACTCCGGTCGACAGCCTTCCGCCCGCGCCGACTTACAGCGATCCAACAAATTGGATATTAATTTAATAAAACCACAATTTTATATAATATCGCACAAAATAAAGGACAATTACAAATATATTGTACTCTTCCTAAATATACTGTTTTTCCTTTTAATTGCTCACGCGAGTGTGAGTGCAAGTCGAAAAATTTGAATACATTGGTTTGTATTCCCCGGTAAATTGGTCAACATTTAACTTCATACCATCTATGAAAATTTCATAAAGCCTTATTAAAAAGGCGAATATCTCGAGAAGTATTAATGATAGCGATTTTGAGCAAATAAAATTTCCTACAAGTTTGTCATTTACATTTTTCTATAGCTATTGCCATAAATACAAAAAAATGCGAAATTCGTGGACAACTCGGGTTTAGAGCCCCATACTACCTCGCTTGTGTGAGTTTCGACTTTGTCGCAATAGGCACTTTTGTAGAGTGTTTAATTCTGAGGAATATGTGTCTAATGTCAAAGCGATGTCACAAAATGCCTCTGAGCTATAGAAATTTAAAAATAAAAAAGACGTGTGGCACTCGAGGATTGCCGCGGTAAAGCTATTGCATAGCACCATAACTATTTGTAGGCCATTTCTAAGTTTGAATAAGCACGTACAAATATCTCCAACAACTGAGCGCCTAACATTAACATCGCTAACGTGTGCAAGATTTATTTCAATATTCGGAGTCATAATATTAGTAATATCATTTTCATTTTGGTAAATAGCTACCCCACCTTTTGAAACAGTATCTCGTTTGAACTGAACAATACAATTAAAATTAGGTATTTCAATCGGATTATCATGCGTCATGCAAGTTTCCGTAAGAAGCAACACATTTGTTTGTCTCGTAACTGAATCTTGTAAATCGTATTTATGACTATTTAGACTTTGGCAGTTGAAAGTCATTATTGAAATGCCATTTCCACTACTAATGAAATGAGATACACTTTGAGCTATCTTCTGAACACTATTTAAAGACAGTCTTTTGAATTCTTGCAACAAAAATGCAGTCGATGCAGCTTGCTTTCGATTAAGATAAAACTTGAATGTAGAATTATCGTTTTTTGTCGTGATATACAATTTTTCAATATTAGTCACTCGAGAGAGCGCAACATAAACGAGTTCCTGAGAATGTGCTTTACTGTACTCATATACTATTTCGTCAAAAGTTGCACCTTGCGACTTATGTATAGTTAGAGCAAGAGCTGAAGTTAATGGAAAATGTTTGCGTTTGGCTATACATTTTCTATCCGATGTTAATGAAATATTTGCTGTTCGAAATTCAATGGGAACAGCGAGATTGCCAACTCTGTTTTGCACTGCTAGAGCGGCTGCTTTTTGCCTTTTTTTCCTACCCACTTTATCTGAACCACAAAATTCCAGCCAAACTCTTATTAATGTGTTACTTTCATCAAATTCTAGATGTACCAATTTCCCAACAGCACCATTGCACAAACCATCAGAAACGACGATGTTAGTTGTAATAACATAATGCTTTCCAACGACAAAAGTAATGTGATAAGGCAGTCCTCCAGTGTCAATAACAGATTTTTTATGTAATTTAATTTTTGCAACATCCTCTTTTGTGAAAAATCTCGATTCAATAAATTGAAACTCATGCTCATCTAGTACATCTCCGTTACCTATTTTTGTCAAAACTTGTGAAAATGCAACATTAGCTTGTCTCATTACTGTGGTGAGTTGACAAAATTTTAATTTTCTCCATAAATGCGGTCCAATCATGCTCGTTCTGATTGTCTTGTAAATTGGTGTCGATCTTACTGGTGGCAATTGCCGTAAATCTCCGATCAAAATAACATCTATACTTCTGAAATCTGTGTTTTTGCTTGTTATTTGTTTTAGACGATTATCAATTTTATGTAGAAGTTCTGCACTAACCATGCTAATTTCATCAATGATTAGTACTCTGACATATCTGAAGAGAGATCTATACAATTGCAACGTTTCTGATGACAGAGGCAAAAGTTTTGAAAGAGAAATTTTGAGCGCTGTATGAACAGTTGTACCGTCAATAGCCACGGCAGCTTTGCCGGTTGAAGCACATGTAATATAGGCATTGCAGTAACCATCATTATCAGTGAACCTATTGTAAATTTCCATAATCAGTTTGATAACGAATGATTTTCCCGTACCTGCTGGTCCCGTAAAAAAAATTTGAAATTTTGTATGAATACATGCATAGTATCATTTACCGTCAATTTGGACTTGAATATTTAATAATTTTATTTTATTTTTACATAATATACTATACTAATAGTAGTAATATAAATTGAATTTATCACAACAATTATAAATACATATGTACATATATCGGCTATCATATTAATCTTATTATTTGCTCATATGCATACGCATGTGCGCGTTCAGAAAATCAAATCATGATTTTATCACTTATACATATTACATGTGCGCGCTATAATCGCTTGTTCATACATTCATATATACTTATATGTACATTAGGGTATGTTATTCTGAGGCAACTTTTTTTTCAACTGAAAAACAGGCAAAAAACTTTCTAAAATGTGAAAAAGAAAGTCACTCAAAAGATGAGCTCTTAATATTAATATTAAGAGGTGCCTATTTCAAATTTTCTGTTTTCCATATAAATTACATGGAAAAAAAATCATTTTTTATGTGGTGATTATTGTGCCGAGGTTATTCTATGTGCGCGATGGCTGCCAGTAGGGATAGTAAACTCGATTCCGATTCTACTCGAAAATCGAGTTTTCACGTAAAATAATCGATTTTTCGAATGTCAAGAATCGATTCTTAATAGACTTCGACTACTGAAGATCGATTCCGAAAAATCGATTATTTTACTTGAAAACTCGATTTTCGAGTAGAATCGGAATCGAGTTTACCATCCCTACTGGCAGCCCTCGCGTGCACATAGAATAACCTCCGCATAATAACCACCACAAAAAAAATTATTTTTTTTCTATGTAATTTATATGGAAAACAGAAAATTTGAAATAGGCACCTCTTAATATTAATATCAAGAGCTCATCTTTTTAGTGACTTTCTTTTTCACATTTTCCAAAGTTTTTAGCCTGTTTTTCATTTGAAAAAAAAGGTTGACTCAGAATGACACACCCTAATGTACATAAATATATTTGTATACACTTCCGAACAAATAATGCACAAGCATGCATACATACATATGCGTACACATGTGAATATGTCACCAACAAAAAATTGAAGCATTGTTCTACAAGAGCAACAATTGCTCAAATAGCAGAAGCATCAAGAGTCAATTTGGCAGCCGAATTGGCGAAGCCCAAATGTAGTAAATTTTACAACAAAAACGATTTCATTCATAAACGCAGGCGCAAATTCTACAAGCGACCTCGCTTCATTCATAAAATCAGAGGCCGTAACATCTCCCCGAGCATGCCTTTGCCTACAAGCGTCTTTTCGTGACGATGCACTAAGGGGTATTTGATACAAAAAACCGGTCACGTCATTGCGTCAAGCGACAAAATATATATTTAAACCTAAAACTAAAATGAAGAAAAATGAATTATAAAAAATTATAAATATTGAATTATATTAGTATTGTATACTTACCCTAATAATGTTATATATACTTACCTTAATCTATTACTATAAGTTAACAAAATGAACTACTCACCTCTTTTGGTACATACCTGTATACTTCCATTCCAACTGTTTTTTCCCGTTAGCTTTAAGATTTATGCTAAGTCATCTAGTTGCTAAAATAAAGAAAGGAATTGTAATTGAACCGTATAACCGAACGCACGCGTCTTTTATCTTTTTCGCAAATATACAATTTTCGTGACAGGCAATTAGGGTTCAAGTTAATTCGCGCATTCCCAGTGTATATTTTCGTTTCTCAAAAACGCTTGAGAATTTTCATGGCGCCCGAGCAGGGACTTAGTGCGTGAGCTAAAAATATTTTATTTAACTTTTGTTTTAATTAACTATTCTCGTTTTCAATTGCCTGTCAATCGTCGGTTTTCGGTCTTCGCGAAGTGAAGTGGAAAAACCAAACTAAAAAATAAATATAACCCTTGCGTTATATAGTTAAACACCTAAAAACAGAAACAAAAAAGCTGAAAAGGCAAACCATATACATATACTTACGTTAAAGTGAAGGTGGTACTTTAAAAGTGGAGTGATCCCTAAAATTGAAAACATATTTACATCTACATTCCAGTGAGTGAAGTGATACGTGCAGCAGCAAATTGTTAAAAACTAAACAAAGGAATTATAAAAAAAAGGGAAAATTACCTACAATTAATAAAATATACATACAAATTTATATATGTACATAACTACATAAGTGATATAGAGTGTGTGCTAAAAACAAAAAAAAAAAATTGTCTACTTACCGGTGTTACCAAATTTCTAAAAAGAATAAAAAGAAACAAGGAGAAGAAACGTGCAGTGTGGTTGTTGAAAAGAAAATCACATAAATACATACATACATACATACATACAGATTACATTCCCGCTTACTTACCATATTAGAACGTACAGCATATGTACAAGTGCGTGCAAAAATAAAGAAAGTGCTTAACTGAAAAAGAGACAAACAAACCATACATAGTAAGTGTAAGGAAACTGGGAAACGGTAGGCACAGTGATTTACGAAAAAATTCCACCAAAGCGTTTGAAACAGTTTCGCTTGAAAGTACCGTTTTAACGCTGTTCTAAAAACAAAAACAAAGAAAAAGGAAAACGGTAAGATCTTTAGTGCCGCTACATACATAAGTATCCGTTGAGTCAAAAGTGCGGTGTGAAGTGCTGCAATAGAGCAACAGATAACGTACGTAACGTTTCAACATTTCATCATCGCCGCTACTACGCTGCGCCAACGCTACCATCAAACCGCTGCTGCCATCGTCGCCGCTGCTATCAACCCTCCGCTGCTGCCAACGTCGCTACAACCGTCAAACCGCTGCCGTCGTAGGAATGAGCTGCAGCTGCATTTTGTGCAAAAGGGAAGTGAGCGCCGGCAAACAGCCGATACACCAGGTAATGAGTGCGGATTATTGAAAGTGGTGCCAACAAACGAAAATTCAAATAAACAACAAAGTGCACACTTTCAGTTTTTGGCTCTCCCTTTTTGTTTCACTATATTGACATACATATAGATATAACAATATATACATACATATATTATATATTATACAATTGATATACATTTTTGAACCCCACGTATTTTTACATCTAAATGTATAAATTTAAAGTGAATCAAGGGATTTTGGGATTTTGCGGTAGCCCTTTATTTTGAAATAAAGGTGAAAAAGTTATTAATTGCAAAATTAAATTATCTCGTTTTTCGCAATTTTTTTCGATCCGCTTTTGCAATTATCGGTCGTTTTTTCGCAATTTTTGTCGATTTTCATTCGGACATTTTCCGATTAAATTACTTCTTGTGCTATTGCTCATTTTGCGCATTTGGTTTGGCTTTCGTATACTTAGGAATCGATATTATTTTTTTTTTTTCGTTTTCGTAACCGATTCCAAATATATTTGTTGCCAGCCTTTATTGCTATTGGTTTGGCTTTCGTATATTTGGGAATCGACATTTATTTTTTCGTTTTCATTATCGATTCTTGATATATCTGTTGCCAACCGTTATAGTTTTTTTTCGGAAATTTAAATTAAACAAGCAAAAATGAGCAAGCCAAAGCCAACTATCGCCAACCTCTCTCCAAGTAAGGAGTTGATCGACTTAAAGTCGTTAAAGCGACAAAGGACGGTGGCGAAAAATAGTATTTTGCGAATAAAGACGGGCCTTTTAGAAAAAACTATGTCGTTAGATCCAATTGAATTGGAATGTCGGCTGGACATATTAAATTCACATAGTGAAAAGCGAATGAAATGCCAATCTAACATTGAAGAGATTGATGAAGACGACATGGTCCGAGGGGAGTTGGAGGACATAATTGTTGAAACGAAATCAATAATTAAAAATATTTTAGCCAAAAGTAGAACGTTAATTGCTGAAACATCTTTTGTAGCTTCTCACAGCTCAAGGCTCCCTAATAGAGAATATTCCGAATTTAAACATTTTATGAGTTTGTTCGAGAGTTTGGTTCATAATGATCCAAACATCCCAGATATAGAAAAATTTAACCTTTTAGTAAATTGTCTATCTGGAGAGGCTTTGGGAATAGTTAAAGCGTTTCAGATTTCGGATGAAAATTACCCGAAAGCGTTGGCAAGTCTCAAAAAAGTTTATGGTAATAAATGTTTGATATTCTTCAATACAATATCTAAACTTTTTGAGCTGCCAACCATCCCAAAGCCATCCGCTCCTTCATTGCGATCCATGATTGACGAAGTGTCAGCGGTGTATGACTCATTGCTATAGCTGGGCGATGAGAAACATATAACAAACGCTATTATTATACACATAGTGATGACAAAGGTCGACTCAGCTACCAGATCCAAATGGGAGGAACAGCTGGATTATAACAAGCTGCTACTGTGAAAAGAATGTGAAGGCACCCTAAATCGAAGATTCCAGCAGCTATCAGCGGAAGGAGCATCAAATTCAAGGACGAAGCCCATACCAACAAGCAGTGCGAGTCATGGGAAACAACAACATATGGACAGGACCAAATCGGCGCTAGTGGCAGCAAATACGAGGCAGCCTCTTTGTCAGCAGTGCAAATCTAAGGACCACTATTTGACTGCCTGCCCCACTTTCAAGGCGCTTCCGGTGCAGCAGAGGTTCGAGTTCGTGAAATCGGTGCCCTTATGCATAAATTGTTTGCGTAAGGGACACACTGTCTCTAAGTGCAGAGCGGATAGATGTCGGGTGTGCAATCGATCGCATCACACATTATTGCACCAGTATCCGGTTTCCTTCCCCGCTGCACCTCATCCGCAACCATCAACCACTCATGCCATGCATACAGCCAGTATGCCGGATCGGGTCATGTTGGCAACAGCAGTGATTCAGATAAGGACCAGTTGTGAAGAGTACCTCCCTGCGAGAGCGTTGCTGGACTCAGGCTCCCAGGTAAACTTCATGACAGAGGACTTGGCACAAAAGTTGCGGATTCGACGACAACAGAAAACATTAAACGTAATAGGGATCGGCAATTCCAATACGAAAGTGGGGGCAAAATTAAGCGCGTTTGTTAAGTCGCGGGTAAACAATTACCAATTTTCGGCGGAATTCTGGATAATGCGAAGTATTTCGGCAAATCATCCAGACCATAATATCAATATTAATGGCTGGAAAATTCCGCACAATATTGAATTGGCGGATCCAGAATTCCACAAATGTAAAAAAGTTGACATCTTGTTGGGTGCAGAAATATTTTTCGATCTTCTAGCTGTCGGCCAAATTAAAAATGGTCCTAATCAACCAACATTACAAAAAACCATTTTAGGGTGGGTTGTATCTGGCAAATACGTCAGCAATCTAAGTTCTCCTCCCAAATTACATAGCACATTATGCCAAGCTGAAGAAGACTTAACGTCAATCGATTCAGTAGTCCAAAAATTTTGGACTCTAGAAGAATTACCTTCAGAATCAAATGGCATTAAATTCACACCAGAGCAACAAGAGTGTGAAAGTTTTTCGTAAATACAACTCAAGTATTGCCCTCAGGACGGCTTCAAGTAAGAATGCCTTTTAAAGCTGACCGTAAGTTACTCGGTCACTCCTATGAAACCGCAGTTCGGCGGTTTCAGGCCCTGGAGAGAAGGACATTAAAAGATCCAGAACTTCGTAAAAAGTATCTGGACTTTATGAATGAATATAGAGCATTGGGTCACATGAACCCAACGAACAATAATATCCTGAGTGAGCCACACTACTTCATTCCGCATCAATGCGTTTTAAGGCCCGAGAGCACAACAACCAAATTACGTGTTGTATTTGATGCCTCGAGTCGATCTTCAACTCAAATAGCGTTGAATGAACTTTTGATGGTAGGTCCAACCATCCAAGAAGAGTTATACGCAACTCTTCTTCGTTTTCGCTTACATAAGTATGCACTAACAGCGGACATTACTAAAATGTACCGTCAAATAATTATGCATGAAGAAGACAGAAATTGTCAGCTTATTGTGTGGAGAGAGCATCCTTCTGAGCAAATTCAAATTTTTCGTCTTAACACCGTAACATACGGCACTGCGCCTGCTCCATTTCTCGCAACACGGTGTTTGCAAATGCTCAGTGATGCCAATACAATGAAATATCCACTCGGTTCACTGGCCATCAAAAGAGACTTTTATGTTGATGATTTATTAACAGGGTCCGAAAATTTTGAGTCTCTAGATCTTTTGAGAAGTGAGGTAAATCAAATATTAAACTCGGCCGGATTCACTTTAACGAAATGGATTTCGAACCACCCTAATTTTTTCGACAGTACTTGCACTGAAAAGTCATTAAGCTTCAATGACAAAAGTTCCACTAAAACGTTAGGAATCCATTGGTTGAAGAGAGAGGATTTGTTTCGCTTTGTCTTAGATCACCACTAAAAGTAATATATTGTCAGTTTCTGCTCGCCTTTTTGATCCTCTTGGATTACTAGCCCCACTAGTTACCAAAGCAAACATTTTATTGCAATAGATTTGGATCCAAAAACTAGATTGGGATGAGTCAATTTCATTGCGCCTTGACACTAGCTGGCAGAACTTTAAAGCCAACCTAATACAGCTCTCATCGATAAGCATTCCTCGTTACGTAAACGTTGAGTCGAGTGCCATCTGCCAAATACATGGCTTCTCCGACGCCTCAATAAGGGCGTACGGATGCTGCATATACATACGAAGCCAATCTGCTAGTGGTATTAAATGCATGCTGCTTACTGCAAAGTCTAGAGTGGCTCCGCTGAAGACCAAATCTCTTCCGCGTCTTGAGCTCTCGGCAGCACATCTTCTTTCGAAATTATGGTCAAGAGTAGCGCCCATGTTGAGTCGACATTTCGAAAATATTACATTTTGGACAGACTCTGAAATCGTTTTACATTGGATTAAAACACATCCATCTTCACTACAAACCTTCGTCGCAAACAGAGTGTCCGAAATCCAAGAGTTGACTGACAAAGTACATTGGCGACATGTGCCAACGAAACAAAATCCTGCGGATCAAGTGTCTCGGGGTTGTAACGTGGACGAATTGAATAATTCGATATGGTTTGGCGGTCCACAGTTCCTCCTAGAAGACCCTGCATTATGGCCAATTAATAACCACTTCCAGCTCTCACCAGAAGACGAAGCATTAGAGAAGAAGAAAAATACATTTACATTAATTTCGACTGCTGAGAAAAACTCAATATTGGACCTTATTGAAAAATTCTCTTCTCATAAAAAATTGCTTCGTGTGGTCGCATATATATTACGATGGATCAGGCGACCACCAAAATCCTCCAGAGGCCAAGATCTGACTTCAGAAGAGCTAAACTTGAGCTTTCTAAAAATTGCACAGGTGGTCCAACATTCAGAATTTTCGGATGTTATTCAAAAATTGCATAAAGGTACCACCCTACCCGCAAACTTGCAAAAACTCAACCCGTTTTTGCATGAATACTCGGATAAGACGCTGTCGTTCAAATTAATCCGAGTAGGAGGTCGCTTATTAAATGCACCTCTCCCATACGATGCCAAATTTCCGCTTTTATTAAATAAAAGTTCGCACTTCGTTACAACGTATTTACGGTTCCTGCATATTCGAAATCACCACGCTGGGGCTAAAGCGTTGGTTGCGCTTCTTCGAGAACGCATATGGCTAATTAATGCCCGAGAAGCTTGCAGTAGAACCGTAAGAAACTGTATACATTGTTTTCATTACAAGCCGAAGTTGCAAAACCAAATAATGGGAAATTTGCCAGTCGAAAGACTTCGAGCGTTACGACCCTTTCTGATATGTGGCGTAGATTTTTGTGGTCCCATATATACAACGTTAAAAATACGTGGGCGACCACCCGTAAAGACTTATATAGCAGTTTTCGTTTGCTTCACTTCAAAAGCAGTACATTTAGAACTAGTCTCGGACCTGTCTACTAATTCTTTTATTTTCGCCCTTAAAAGGTTCATTGGTCGCCGAGGGATGCCACAGAAAGTGTTCAGCGACAACGCAACCAACTTTGTCGGCGCCGACCGCAAGCTGCGCGAGCTGAAGGAGGCGTTCCTAGCGCAAGCACCAGAACTAATGGGGTTCGCAGCCGAAGAAGGATTCAGCTTCGGCTTTATACCACCCAGGGCGCCGCACTTCGGCGGATTATGGGAGGCGGCCGTGAAGTCCGCCAAGCATCTGCTCGTTCGCGCACTCGGCAACGCTCTACTCACGACGGAGGAGCTATCAACACTACTGGCCGAAGTGGAGGCCATTTTGAACTCTCGTCCCCTAGCACCGTTGGGACAGGACCCCAACGACGGAGAAGCACTAACTCCAGCGCACCTTTTAATCGGTTGCCCTCTGCGAGCACTGCCACCAGCACAAGTGCCAACGGACCCAATTCGTTGCTGCGAGAGATGGCAACTTGTTTGCTGTCTCAAGCAACAGTTTTGGCGACAGTGGTCCAAAACCTACATGACGGGCCTTCAGGAACGCAACAAATGGCTGCACCCCAAACGCAACCTGCAGCCAGGCGATCTCGTCCTCGTCCACGAGGACAACGTGCCGCCACAGCAGTGGGTACTCGGACGCGTCGTCGCCACCGTCGAAGGGCAAGACGGCAAGGTGCGAGTCGCAGAAGTAGCAACCAAGACGGGCACGATTAAGCGCCCCATCCACAAACTGGCTGTCCTTCCACTGGATATTGAAGGAATCTGATCCTGTCAAGGTGGCCGGTGTTGCGTCAAGCGACAAAATATATATTTAAACCTAAAACTAAAATGAAGAAAAATGAATTATAAAAAATTATAAATATTGAATTATATTAGTATTGTATACTTACCCTAATAATGTTATATATACTTACCTTAATCTATTACTATAAGTTAACAAAATGAACTACTCACCTCTTTTTGTACATACCTGTATACTTCCATTCCAACTGTTTTTTCCCGTTAGCTTTAAGATTTAGGCTAAGTCATCTAGTTGCTAAAATAAAGAAAGGAATTGTAATTGAACCGTATAACCGAACGCACGCGTCTTTTATCTTTTTCGCAAATATACAATTTTCGTGACAGGCAATTAGGGTTCAAGTTAATTCGCGCATTCCCAGTGTATATTTTCGCTTCTCAAAAACGCTTGAGAATTTTCAATTATCTTTAAATATAATAAAAAACAATATTGAATCAATATATAGCATTTATTAGTAAAAATACATGATTAGAATAGAAAAAAAATAACTGAAAATAAAAAAATTTAATTAAAAAAAAATTAATCGGTTTCATGATAATCTACTTCTCTGATTACATCAGAATCCTCTTCCTCGACAGTATTCTCGTCTGACCTATTGAGATTAGGAGTTGCTGCAGTTAAAATTGATTTTGCTTCCTCGGAAAATGGCACGAGTTTCTTCTTATTCTTTGGACGATTGCAGCTGATAAGTGGATCGGATGTTAAAAGCAGTCTGTTCAAAACTTCTCTGTTACACTCGATCCTCGAAAACTTTCGGGCAAAATCTACCCGATATTTTCTGATATGTTTCTTTCGGGCCTCAGCAGCCTCCTCGGATAATTGTCCAATTGGAAGAATTGCCTTTTGCAGCACCTGCGCTCCGTGTATAAGGATTTTGTGGACAGTTGGCGACATTGGATACCAACCGTACATTTCCACATACAATTTTGCCGAGTCTTGGGCATAATCATCGAATTTTTGAGGATCAATCTCATGACCACTTGATATTATTTCAAGAATAACTTTAAATCTTTTGATTACTTCGATGTTGATGCCGGTGATGCGAGAAGAGCATTCTGCATTTTCGAAAAATCTCCTAGATGTATTACCGTCATTACTGTTTCCAAAACCAGGTTTAGGAACATCAACCAGTAGACCCATTTCATCTTTAAAACATTTTTGTATTGTCTCTTTTGTTTCCTTAATAATCTTTTTGTCTTCTGCTGTACAGGCTTGCCAATTCTTTATGGGTTCTTCATATGCTAAGTGCAACAACAACTCAAAAAACCGTATTCGGGCGTGGAGTACTGAGAGGCCAAACTTTAAAGCCTCTAGATTTATGACACAAAAACAAAGTTACAAACTTTCCCGTCTACCATTGTCAGTAATATTTTATGAATGATGTGCGCCGATGTTTCACTGTCTCTTGTATCTTCCAGATCTCTGGCTTGATTTTCGATGTATTCTATTTCTTGTTTTGTTACATCTTTTGTTTCGTGAGTAAATTGAGCTCTAATAGGCCTGCAGAATGTCACCGAAGAAGGCGTAGGGTTTTGCCAAATGGTTTTTGTTGTTTCACCATTGAAGGTAACAACCAACCTCACTGGAACAATCGAGCTCACAAATATACTTGAATCGTCACCAGAAAGATTTTAAAATTTTTGCTTAAATGGAGTTTGGTGTGATCCATCGCATCCCCATTTTGATATCAAAAGAAGGCTCTGCTTCTCGGCGTCAGTTAATGTATCTATGACTTCTTTTAAATATTGGATGAGGCGCAAAGCCGTATGATCCAGCAAAGCTTGAAGTTCTACATTAAAGCTAGTCTCTGCAACCGTTATTTTATCTTCCTCCGGGTAAGCACTTTTTTTTGCCTTTTGCAGCAAAGAGTAGCAAGGATAGATAGTTTTACGTCCGCCTTGTATTAAATTCCACTGACTTCTTGTGAAATTACCTTCAATAAATAAGGTAATGCTTCTTGTATAGTATATTTTTTCCACGTGGTCTTTTTTAGATGAAATTATCTTTCTGATCTTCTTGGCTCTCGTAGGTGTTGAAGTTATTTCCTTAATCATCTTTGAAGTGTGTATGTTTCCGGAAGTGCCCTGACTTACACATGCAGGGAAAGTCAACTCCTCGACAGGTACGTGAGCCCGTAAATCTACAGTTCTGCGCCGCTTACTCCTTTCGCTTAATTCACGAAACTCTTTGACTTGACGACCAGGCTTGTGCGACCACGAAGGAAGTTCTAATGATGTTCTTAGCCATTCTACGTTATTTTTTACGAACCTCTCATCAGTGTTATGAGCTGCTGACCATGTTTGTTTAAAATCTGTCTTGAAATGCCTAAAAGAACGAGACAAAACATTTCTATCCTCTGTTGGGCATGACGTCAACTGAGCAATTCTATCTTCCAGAAAGGTGAGTTTTTCGTCATTTTTTTTCCTTTGTACTCCTTTATAATATCGTTTAATTCCATTCGGGTGATATTTTTCACCATTGCTGCATAATCTGTGAAAAAAACAAAACCTTATAACATCCTATTTTGTATAGAATTACACCGTGAACTTTAAAAACAAGTAAGGAAGGGCTAAGTTCGGGTGTCACCGAACATTTTATACTCTCGCATGATAAAGTGATAATCGAGATTTCATTATACGTCATTTACATATTTTTCAAATACCGTATTTTTGTAAAGTTTTATTCCGCTATCATCATTGGTTCCTAATGTATGTACTCGTATTATACAGAAAAGGCATCAGATGGAATTCAAAATATTGTTATATTGGAAGAAGGCGTGGTTGTGAACCGATTTCACCTATATTTTGTACATGTCATCAGGGTATTGAGAAAATATTATATACCGAATTTCATTGAAATCGGTCTAGTAGTTCCTGAGATATTGTTTTTGGCCCATAAGTGGGCGAGGCCACGCCCATTTTCAATTTTTAAAGAACGCCTGGGTGCAGCTTTCTTCTGCCATTTCTTCCGTAAAATTTAGTGTTTCTGACGTTTTTTGTTAGTCCGTTAACGCACTTTTAGTGATTTTCAACATAATCTTTGTATGGGAGGTGGGCGTGGTTATTATCCGATTTCTTCCATTTTTGAAGTGTATATGGAAATGCCTGAAGAAAACGACTCTGTAGAGTTTGGTTGACATAGCTATAGTAGTTTCCGAGATACGTGCAAAAAACTTAGTAGGGGCGGGGCCACACCCACTTTTCCAAAAAAATTGGGCGGGGCCACACCCACTTTTCCAAAAAAATTTAATATCTTTATTTATGGCTTAGTTATGACACTTTATAGGTTTTCGGTTTCCGCCATTTTGTGGGCGTAGCATTTGGCCGATTTTTCCCATCTTCGAACTAAACCTTCTTATGGAGCCAAGAAATATGTGTACCAAGTTTCATCATGATATCTCAATTTTTACTCTAGTTACAGCTTGCACGGGCGGACGGACGGACGGACAGACAGACATCCGGATTTCAACTCTACTCGTCACCCTGATCACTTTGGTATATATAACCCTATATCTGACTCTTTTAGTTTTAGGACTTACAAACAACCGTTATGTGAACAAAACTACTCTCCTTAGCAACTTTGTTGCGAGAGTATAAAAAATACCTATAAAATGGGGTGGGTTGGGGGACAACTTTACTTCTGTTTCGGATAGAAGAAGGTCCAAATTCCATTTCCGTACCAGAATTCTGGCGCGACAAATCCCGACAAGTAATTAAAAACAATAATGTTTTACTTCTTTTGTAAAAATACTACATTCTTGCAAAGGCAACTAACAACATCAGTTTAAATGCTTAAATTTAAGAATAAATTGACTGTTATACGTCTTAATCATAAGTACATACCTTTTACTTCCATATTCAATAAATAATTTCCAAGTAAATCTCCACACGCAGCCGTATCAACCAAGGGAAATTATGTGAATAATCGAGAACGCCGAGAACAGAGACACGCGTTACACTCAATGATTGGGTTCCGACTGGATCCGGGGCGAGAGCGAGGTAAAAAGCGGTCGGAGGAGGGGTGCGCAGGTTGGAGCGGTTATTGTAAATAGTAAAATATGCGGCGTAAATACCATTTGGCGAAGTTTAGTAAAACCACTTATGACGGGTTTTTTGCATAAAATACCCTTTAGTGCGATGGCAAAAGCTAAAAATCATAAATTGAACAACTTTCTGATGCTTCTTCACAGAAAGAAGTCAGAAAAGTGGCAACAACGGAGTTGTCGATTTATAATATTTGTCCATTCTAAAATATTTTTCCGTGACTCGCAAAAATCTGTGTAGATATGTATGCAAGCTCATACATATGCATACATATTTACGCTAGTTTGTAGGCGAAGCTGCTACAGCGGCAATGGAAGCGGTCAATAGGCGGCCATTCGTTAATTTTTTTGTGCACAGCTTGGATTTTCTATCATCACACAAGTGCTGAACCAATGAGCGCGACAGATATTAGAATACACACGTTCTTAGGGACACAGGTATTGAGACAGCTGCACAACTACATAACTGTGTCTCTAAGAACGTGTGTATTCTAATATTTGACAGATTTCGCTTGCAGTCTGTCGTGCTCAATGTGTTCAGCACTTGACTCTTTGACAAAACGCAAGTTTCGGCCATTGGTTGACCGTGACAACGGAGATGCGAAAGAAGCGTGCGACACTTGTTATTATGAATGTATGTACATATGATTGCTTTCGTAAACATATGCATGTGTCGTGAAGCGTGAGGTTTTTTCGTTACGGAATTTCTGGATTCGGTCCCCGCGCTCAAGGCCCGCGAGAGAAGCTAAGCAATAGCTTAAAAAGTCACGACTGTCGTGGATGGAAAATTTTTACATGCCTTGGTCCAGTCCTTAATGTTAATACAAGGGCTCAAATTTTCCGGGAAGTTTTTTTAGGGTATTTCCAAGGAAATTTCATGACGGGATTGAAAAAAATGAATAGTTCAAAAAAAAAAACATACTGTTTATATTATGTTAAGTGGAATACATTTTTTTTTTCAAAATTATTTTTATTTATTGTATCTGCTTTTTCTTAAAGCCTAACAATAAGTAATAAAATCTTAAATCTATTTAAAAACTAGACAGACTCAAGCAAGTGATTGAGCTGTTTTGGTGATACGTCGCTCTTTAATACACAGGCATATCTCTTCTTTTAAGTCGTGTTTGATCGCAGGAATGTACCAAAGCATTAGCCAAAGGGTTTGGGTGATCTCGAAGTTTAGATATATATTTAATTCTGCTGTCTTCTACTTCTTTTTTTACCATAGGAATACCAAGGTCTTTATGGATATTTTCGTTACGCATGTACCATGGTGAACACGTGATTGTTCTAAGCATTTTTGATTGGAACCTTTGTATTAGATCAATATTAGTTGCACAGGTCGTACCCCACAGTTGAATGCCATACATCCAAATCGGCTTTATGACCGCATTATATAAAAGCACTTTGTTGTCTAGGCTAAGTTTGGAATTTTTATTTAAAAGCCAATTTAAATTTGCAGCTCTAATCTTCATACTTCATCTTCATCAGATATGAAATCTCCCACTTTTACCATAAATTTTCTATTTTTTAAGTAAGATTCCAAGGTTTTATACAATTCTAAAGGTAGAATTTTTTTAATCTTATATAAAATCTTCGTGCCACACCTTATCAAATGCTTGAGCTACATCTAGAAATATTGGTGAGCAGTACTTCCTGTGCTCAAATGCTTTCCTTATCTCGTTAGTAATTCTATTTACTTGCTCTATTGTGCCATGTTTCGCACGAAATCCGAATTGATGCATTGGTATTGTGTTATTTACTTGGAGGAAAGGAGACATCTTTGATAGTAATACTTTTTCAAATACTTTTGAAAGACAGGGTAGAAGACTGATTGGTCTGTATGAAGACGGCTGTGTTAGGTCTTTCCCAGGTTTATCTATCAAGATAATCTGCGACTTTTTCCATGAAATTGGATAATATCCGAAACTAAGAATTGCATTGAAGAGCAAAGAGAGCACCTCTACAGCAATAATTGGTAACTCAATTAGCATTTTTGGGGAAATTTTATCATGTCCCGGCGACTTTTTTGGATTAAGTTCTTTGATGATACCAATGATTTCAGAAGGTGAAGTCATAAGAGACTCGAGCGACTCTTTAGCTGTGTTGGGTAAGATTGACAGCTTAAAGTTGTTCTTTGGCAAATTGGGTTGAAATACCTTTTCTAGGTGATTTGCAAAGTTATTAGCCTTTTCCTCGTCACTTCGAGCCCAATTTCCACCCAAGTCTCGTATAGGCATGTTGGAGTCAGTTGGTGGCTTCATGGACTTTTGGGCTTTCCAAAGGGAATTTTGCTTGTTTGAATTTGGACACAGCTTCTTTATATACATTTCTGTGTTCAATTCTTCCTCACGTTTGAGCGCTTTTCTTAGTTTACGTACAGCAGTTTTCAGTTGAAGCTGAGTGGAGGGGGAGCGATTTCTCTGCCATTCACGTCTTGCACGTCTTTTTTCATTTACAAGCATTTCTATTTCTTTATTAGAGATTTTTCTGAAACCACGCGGATTATAGCTTTTGTTTGGTGTTGCTAAGACAGCTGCGCTGGTTATTATATCATTGACTTCTCTTATGCTTTCGTCAATATCTCTTCCTGTATTTATTTTGTACTCCATATTCATGTGGCTACTGACGTATTTTTTATATTTTAGCCAATTCGTTTTATAAGAAGTTAGACCCACCTTTGGATTAACGAATATGGGTTGTTCACATAACTTTATTAGTACAGGAGAGTGATCAGAAGATAGATCAGTACATGTATCAGCTGTTATAAGCGATTTATCTATATTTTTGATTACAGCAAAATCAATTAAATCTGGTATTTTTTTACGATCACTAGGCCAATACGTCGGCTTGCCAGGAGATATTATTTCAAGGTTATTATTATAACAGTTTGATACAGCTGTCGTCCTTTCGGATTAATAAGACGTGAGCCCCAGTACGTGTGTTTTGCGTTGTAATCTCCACCTTCTAAGAATCTTTGGCCTAGTGTTCCAAAAAGGTCTTTAAATTCGATTTCTGTAATTTTAAAACGAGGTGGACAGTATATAGCCGTAAGGTTTAAGTCGCAACCCCGATTTTTTAGTGATATTGTTGTAGCTTGTAACTGTGGTGTAGCATGAGATTCTAGAGCATAGTGGTTTAAACGATTTCTAATCAACTCTGCCGTGCCACCATGCGCTTTACCATCCGGATGATTTGTAACATATAGTCTAAATCCTGGTATACTGAAACTATTTTTATTTGTTAGATGAGTTTCTGAAATAAGCATTACATCTATATTCTTTTCAGACAGAAATCTGATAATCTCTAATTTATGTTGGTTAACACCGTTAGCATTCCATATACAGATATTTAATAAGCTCATTTTTTACTTAATAAATTTTGCAGCATTTGATTTTGTGATTTTATTAAATCTTGGATCATGTTTTGCATAGTAGACATAAATTGTGTCATACACTGTGTAAGATTTATAATCATAGTTTCAATGCCTCCATTTGGAGGATTTGGAGCGGCAGTTGCATTTGCACAGTATTGCATTTCACAACATTTGCATAGCTTCATTGCATATTATTATTGTTAGAAGTAATAGGATTTGAACTTTTTTCTGAGGTTGCTATAATTTCATTACGGGGTGTTTGTAACATTTGGTTACGACGTGCTTGAATGCCCTGTGACAACTTCGATTTCAAATCTTTATATACAGGGCAACCTCTGTAGTTAGCAGTATGATTTCCTCCGCAATTGCTGCATTTTTATTTAATTCTTCTTTCTTAAGGGTGCATTTGGAAGTGGGATGTAAACCACCACATACCACACAAACACTGCGTAGAGTGCAGTATGATTTAGTATGCCCATATTCTTGGCAGTTAGTACATTGTACCCGACCGTTTCTTTTATGTGGTTCTTCCACTGTTACTCTACGATGCAGCAAATATTTCAAATTATATATTGGATGGGTCTCATTTTTTTTAAGTTGATTCGAATTCGGCAACAATTAAATTTTAAACATCGGCTGTGGTACTTTGTTTCTATTAAATATATTTACAACTGTTTTAATTCCAAAACCACATTCTTCCAATGCTTCTTTAACTTCACTAGAGTCTACGGCGGGCTCTATACCCTTGATTACAACAACTAGGCCCTTAGAGCTCTTCAGTTGATACGAATAATAATTTTCGTTTTTATTTGACAAAAATTTAACTATGTCCATAAAACTTTTTTCAGTGTAGGACTGAATTTTTGTTTCATCTATATTGCCTTTTTTCAAAGGCACTATATGGAAATTGTTATTACCTACAATTTTACTTAATTCAGCAACGAGAGCATTACTGCTACGTTCGCGCAAATATATTGGAGGTGGTTTGGCATTAACGACTGTGGTGGTACCCTTCGCATCGTCGTCTGATCCATTGCTTAGTAAGGCAAATCGATTGCCATTTAAAACCTCCGGTTTATTCTTGATTGGTGTACCGCCTTGAAATTTCTTGGGATTGACCGCTGACTTTGAAGGACTTAATTTCCTTTTTATGTTAATGTAGCGGTCAATGCCAGTTTGTACAGACTGGCCTTTTTTTATTGGTACATTCTCACCTTGCTTTATGTTGTTCTTTGCGGCCTGCGTACTTGCTGGTACCTGCTTAGTTGTTGGTGTGATCACGTTTGCTGCTGGCCGTTGTTGACTGCCGTTCTCTTCTGCTTTTGCTTTTTGTAAGCTCTGCTTATGGTGCTGCTCAGTTGATCGCTGCGATGACTCATCCTTCTCACCGTTGCCTTGTTTGTTGGTAGGAGCTGAACTCGCAGGCTCGACAAAGCTGAAGTAGGCATTCAGAGAACGTTCCTCAATATTGCATTTTATTCCTTTTTCAGCCTATCTACAATAATCAGCACAATAGCATATTTAATAATATTTTTTGTACCATCAACTTTGCCTTTTTTAAAATTGCCCTAACATATACCTTTCTTTTGGTTATTTTTGCAATCTTTTCTTATAATTCTCTTCCCTAAGCGGACGGCTCCAAAGACCTTGCCAAGAACAGTTCTCTTGATTTCTCTAAGTACTTTCTTATCTTGGTTTGCATTGTTCATGTTTCTGCGAAGTATAATGGAGCGCGAATAACTATAACTAGCTTTAGATCATATATTTTATTCGCCGAGAGAGAGATCTGTATCTCAGTTGCCAACCCTAAAGTAGAAAATGTTAGGAAAAGTTACTCTGTGCTTAATATTAAGGTTTAGACTATTGTCCGAGATATGAAAAGTCCTAACTTAACTAACAAAGTAGATATGCCAGAGAGTTCTACTATTCTGTATATGCAAACTTAAAAACCTTTACTTTAATAGCCTACGATAGAAATACCCATATATTACTACGGAAACAGAATAGCTTTGGGATTAATCCTTAATATTAATGGAAGCCGTGCCCAAATATAAACACGCGTAGGCTTGAAATAAATGAAGCCTTTGTTTACCTCTTGCCTCATAGAGAATATGCTCTAACTCGTACTCAGTGAACTATCTGACGACGACGTCTCAACTAGTAACCAGATGGTAAATATTACCATTATGACTAAAAAATGCAATTTTTCAGAGCACATCAAATCAGACAGTGCTTTTCGTAATATTTGTCATTTTCATTTTTATCATATGTGACGCCATGTCTACGCCACTATGTCCCAGGTGTATCTTGTTTGTAGAAAAATATTGCGCAAAAAGTCATTTGCATGTTCTAATTATTGGAAGGAAGTAATAGCTAGAAACCAAACAAATGCATACGTATCAAATGACAGCTGGTGTGCAGCAAAAATTTTTGGCTAGTTTTTTCACGAATAGCATAATGCCTTAAATAAATTTGAGTTACATTAAAAACCTTGTATGGAGTGTTTTCAAGAAAAAAGGTAGATTTACATAATTATCGGTTCACTTCCGACACGAAAAAGTCATTAATCATGGCTCTGTAGGATTCCTCATTGACTGTAATATTATGGCCGATTGTTTAACTGTATAATAAATATGACTATTTTGGTTATTAAGGTGTCCATTCAACCAAATGTTAGCTTAATCGCTAAACAAAATTTTCTTGTGGGTGTCCTTCTTGTTTTGGAGTGACACACCGACAACGCAATTTGTGAATTTATAAGGTATTGGAGAAGTTGGATTGGAATAATGAAAATATAAAATTAAGAAATAAATTATGTGCAAATGTAGTTGTATAAAAACTTTTTTAACTTTATTGTTTTGCCGAAGGCCGTTTATTTTGTCGTGGAATATAAAAATTGTTTAGAGAAATAAAAATAGACTGCTACACCGAAGATTGCATTGTAGATGATGGCAATAACTGCTGCTGCTATGAATGTATCATCTGAAATATGCCTATGTAGAAAAGGTGGAAAAGGTGCAAATATTTTACGTGTAGTTGAATTTCCACACATTTATACAAAACTCGTCGCACATTGTAGTTGCCTAACGAAGACTTGAATAAACTATCAGCTGCAGTATGCAACAATCCACTGCTACTGCTTCGTTTCAGTTGCTGCTCAGCACTTGATTGTTTTATATGTGATATCATCCTGATTACTTAACTTTTGTCTTAAGCGTTTGTTTAACTTTGGCACATAACTTTATTTCTTCTTATTCCATTTTTCCATTTCTTTGGACGGAAGGAGAACACAACTTTCAAAGGGTTTATTAAAAGTCAATATATTAGGCGCTCAGTTATTGCATAACTTTCCGTCGCAGTTTTTCTGTTAAATTCCCTATATACTCCTATCTATGACCACATTAATCTCAGATAAGCTAAAAATAATGTTTGCACTACCCCTTATTTCACCTAAATGCATTTGTGTTGCAGCTACGATATAAGGATAATGCTCTTGAAAATTTATGATTACTACTGTTACCTTTTCATGCTCGTGTTATCCGAACAAAAAAGTAGTACCAGCTGCTAAACGCTTGCTTCTTCTTGTGTCATCTCCATTGTGAAAAAAAAGATTGATGGCACTGTTGCTGCGACAATTTTCGTTGAATTATCGACAAATGTTTTAACTGATACTTCATACGTGCCATATGCAACAGTAGACTATGTTTGCCATAAATATAACAGTGTTTGGATTTAGTTCACATTATGTCTACCAAAAAAAAACATTCCTTAGTATAGCATAGTGAAGACTACTTGGTAGCATAGTGTTTCAAGAGTATTTCACTACTTCACTACGTAACACACTGCAGAGAAAAAAGTGACTATACTGGCTCTTGTTTTTGATTTTTGTAAATTTTCGCACAGTGATCTGTTCTTCTTCTCCGTCTTTATTGGCGTAGACACCGCTTACGCGATTATCGCCAAGTTAACAACAGTGCGCCAGTCGTTTCTTCTTTTCGCTACGCGGCGCAATTGGATATTTCAAGCGAGTCCTTGTCCTTGTTCACCTGGTCCCTCCAACGGAGTGGAGGTCTGCCTCTTCCTCTGCTTCCCCCGACGGGTACTGCGTCGAATACTTTCAGAGCTGGAGTCTTTTCATCCATTAGGACAACATGACCTAGCCAGCGTAGCCACTGTCTTTTAATTCGTTGAACTATGTCAATGTCGTCGTATATCTCTCGTTCCATCGAATGCGATATTCGCCGTTGCCAACGCGCGTAGTACCATAAATCTTTCGCAGAACTTTTCTCTCGAAAACTCGCAACGTCGACCCATCAGTTGTTGTCATCGTCCAAGCATCTGCACCATATAACAGGACGGGAATTATGAGCGACTTATAGAGTTAGGCTTTTGTTCGTAGCGAGAAGACGTTACTTTTCAATTGCCTACTCAGTCCGAAGTTGTTGGCAAAAGTTATCCTGCGTTGAATTCCCAGGCTGACATTGCTGGCGGTATTTACACTGGTTCCAAGATAGACGAAATTATCTACAACTTCAGTTATGACTGTCAACAGTGACGTGAGAGCCAAGTCGCGAGAGCGACTGATATCAATATCATCGGCATATGGCAGCAGATGTACACTCTTATAAAAAAATTGTACCTGCTAGAGTAAGTTCCGCAGCTCAAATTATTTTCTCCAGCAGCAGATTGAAGAAGTCGCACGATAGGGAGTCGCCTTGTCTGAAACCTCGTTTGGTATCGAACGGCCCGGAGAGGTTCTTCCCGATCCTGACAGAGCTTTTGGTGTTATTCAACGTCAGTTTACACAGCCGTATTAGTTTTGCGGGGATACCAACTTCAACCATCGCGGCAGAAAGCAGCTTGTGGTGTGGTGAATCTCGATTCTCCTCTCACTGGTCTTTTCCAAAATTTGGCGCGTGGTGAATATCTGGTCGGTTGTTGATTTTTCAGGTCTAAAGCCACACTGATAAGATCCAATCAGTTTGTTGACGGTGGGCTTTAATCTTTCACACTGTACGCTCGATAGGACTTTATACGCGATGTTAACGAGGCTTATCTCACGGTAGTTGGCACAGATTGTGGGGTCTCCCTTTTTGTGGATTGGGCAGAACACACTTAAATTCAAATCGTTGGGCAGCTTTCGTATCTTGCAGAGAAGCTGATGAATGCTCCTTGTCAGTTCTTCGGCACCCGCCGCTTTGTTGTTCTTCAGGCGGGTAATTGCTATTCGAACTTTATCATGGTCGGTCAATGGAACCTCTGCTATATCCCAAAAAATATAATATTACAATGTCACACTTCCAGTTAGCGTTACACCGTATATACTTATGTAAAATATCTCAAGAAAATTAAATGAACATGTACTACTAGATATACAAATGTGTATATATATTATATTTTAACTCTGTGGAATTGGTTCACGAACTAAAAATTGAAATTGAAAAATGAAAATATTTACAAGCAAATATAGTTTTAACACAATTAGCCAGAAAGATTTCACTAAAAGAGAAAAACAAATCAGCAACAAAACAGTGAAAATATATAATCAATAGAATAAGAAGTAAGCAGATTCATGAGTCAATAATGAATGAAGCCTTAGGCATATTTAATTAGCACTTCAAATAAAAGTTGGAAGACTGAACTTTGGCAAATTGAATAGCATAAGTGCAGCCAGGCAAACTTGGACGATGGTAGAATTCACTTAGTCGCGCGAATTATCGCCCACAGGTTTTGCCCATTGCTAACGCTTTAAATTCAAATCAGATCGAAAGTAAAGCTAATAACTTTGCGATACAAATAAATTTGCAACTCAGGGCGGCTTGCAGAGCAAAGGAATGTATAGGATGGTATTTAGCTAACTTTAACTTGTGAGCCCCACAAATGTCTTATCCTTGCTACTAATTGTACACTTATCATATATCTATCTTCTTTAGCTTTTATAACTGCCACGCATTTGTGTATTATGCAAATTTAAAACAAGAAAAAACACCGAAGCTAAAATACCTTTCAGAGGCTTTAACGATGCCTTAGATAATAATATATGTGAAATTTGGTGAAGATACCTTGAATTGATCAATCAGTTCGTTGACAGCTAAATGCTTTAGTAATTTGATCCGAACAATTTCTTCGAAGATTATCTTCGGAGAATAATCCATGCCAAATTTAGTACAGACACTTTTGAACTAAGCGAGTTTTCCCTACAAGCTTTTGATTCTGATCGTTTAGTTTTTATTGCTATATCCTATAGTTGTACGAAATCAGTTTCGACAAGTGAGCAGCTTTTTGAGTAGAAAAGTAGATGCGCAAATTTTCAGATTGATATCTCAAAAACCGAGAGACCGGTTCGCGTATACACTGGCAAGCAAACAAACAGATATGACTAAATCGACTCAGCTCGTCACATTGATTAATTTTAAAGAATACAAAAAAATCACAAATGAGCTAAATTTAGTTATTAAATTAAATTAAAAAAAGCCTACAGTTTATTTCAAACTAACATATCATAAATATAGATTTGTAGGTTAATATAGACAGCAAAAGCAATAAAAAGTGGATACCGGTTGTCAAAAAGGCATCGAAGCTATTGCCTATATAAACCCAAAGAATGAAAAGGTAAATGACGAAGAACATTTCGCAAGGAAGTGTAGTTGGCCACTAGGGAACAACACTCAGCGAAGCAGTGGAAAAAATAGGAAACAGCATGTAAGCATTGAACTGTGATGGGTAGCTTTACAAAAATCTTTAATTTTTCCACTCCATTTACCGATAAAAGAAACAATATTGCCGGGCGTAATATGTAAGAAATGGTTATTTCAACGATCAATCTCTGTGCGGAATTCCCGTAAACGACTGTTGGTTTGGTCGACTTTATTTTGGTCAGGAAATGGCTATTCGCATACTTATACTATAAATTTAGTTTTCATTCACAAAAACGTACTTACAAAACACGAATAAGCAGCCATTGAAGTAGTGGTGTAAGAGACGAATAGTGAACTTCTAGATACATTTTTGACAGTCCTTTGGTAAAGTAAACGAATTAAATATTTATTATGTAAAATTTGTTAGTTATTTATTTACAATGTGGGGTATATGAGAAACCTCAGTTTGTGGCTTCATGATAAGTGTAAAACGCGCCGGCTCCAGTTGAGGGCCACAAACTAAAGCCAACACAAACTGAATCGAATATTTGTTTGTTTTTCCGAAAGTTGTTTTTTTTACCAAAAAGGGTAACTATACGATTTTTACCAAAAACCGCAGAAACTCAATGGGCAGTCTGTAATGACCTATTAAGCATATAACGAAATTGTTGGTGAGCTTCGCTACAGTTTTACGATAATAATATTTCGTTTATAATATTAAGAAACAATTCCACAAATTAGAAAAATCTGATTTGGTCCTTTAAGTGAATAAACCAATTTAATCCTCTGGACTTCATATACCGAATATAAGTTTTGGGTCTCTATAATATCAATGCAGCCATATACGCCGATGGCCGGCTCATTTATCAGGAACAAGATGAGCAAATAACAAATCTCATATTTGTCTTGAAAACCGACCTTTGACTTTGGAAATTCTATGTACATCTTTTATTTATTTTTATCGGTTGTCCATTCTCCAGAAACAATTTTCAATTATATAATTATTAATAAATGTACTTGTTATTAGGTAAAGAAATTTTTAACAAAATAATAAGTTCAAAACTGTCCAAATTGCTGACCTTTGATAAATTACTACGTCCCAATATATGTAAATGTTGTAATCAGTTGAATTACAACGAATAAATAAATGTACAAACTCATTACTTGCATGAGAATTCAACTCATTATAACCCGAAAATATCTACCAGTTAAATGTAAATTACTCATCAATTAATGATAATGGTGGTCAATGACAATTTCAGGTGTAAATAAATGTTGGAAAAAATTATTAAGTATATGCTCGTAGGCTGCATATGTACTATACAATTTTATTTTTATTTTTTCAACAATCCATTGAACCTGGCCTTTATGCTGAAAGTATTCAAAATGGAATTTCCATATGCTTTTTACTTTAATCCTTCAATGAGCTGACTTTGGTGAACGTTGAGTTCAATGACTAATGTGATTTTATTTTGAATTAAGAGGGAACATGAGGGAAGAATTTCACTGACAAAAAAACTTTTTGGCCTTACGTAACTATTATTGATAATCGATTATCCTTTCGAATTTTTAGGTTAAATTTATTTTTTTTTATGCTTGAGCTCATATAAAATGTAAAATATAAATAATTAAGCATATAAAATGTACTAATTTATTTCATTATACTGATTGTTTTCACAGCACTTTAACAACTTAAGTTGTTAAAAAAAATTGAAAAAAACTTCAACATTTTTCCGCAACATGTTGCGATAGAAAAAAACACAGGTGACTCTGAAATGCAATGCTATTGGCCTACAGAAATGACATAAAAATTATCACCATTAACAATTAAAATAAAATAATAGTTTTAAGCTTTCATACCACACACAGAATCGCCCAAAAATGTTTATTGAAAATAATAATAACAATCAGAACCAGCTGTCATAGATATGTCGCATCAAATTATGAAACAAAATAAAATTAATTTTCCTCATTTTGTATTCGTTAATCAGTTTGTTTTTTGAAAGTTTTTGCTGAAATGCAAATTGCTCTTTCATAGTGAGTCATGGTAAAAATATGCCATATATATTTGTCGAAATAAAACGGCATTAAAATAATATTGCCATATTTAATCCTCACTACTTTTTCATGGATATTAAAAATCATATGTGAATTATGCATTTATAGAGAACTGATCAATGTTCTGATAAGAAAAAATGTTCTACAATTAAAACTTTTGTATGTATGCACATATGATGTTGTCCGATAGTTACCGTGCTATATCGCCCTATTTAACATTTTAAATTTTTTGCACTTAACCACTATTGATTCACCAGTTATGCTCGATTACGCCTACATTGACAGAATATGAAATAATGATACGTATTTTTTTTATGGATTTCGATAATTCTGTATTATATATTGATAAAAAGTAGAATATGGACATTTCTTAAAATTTTACAATTTTATTCTTTACGGAGATTGGAATAACACCAAAATAAATAAACTTTTTTCGTTGGCAAGTACTCTGCTTTAGTTTTCAAGGGTCAGTACTTCAAAGTTTATTTGAGATCTTTTAATATTTACTCGAGAAAGAATTGGTAATGGTTACCTCAATCAATATCGTCCGCGGTCACTTATATTTCCCATTTAAAGCTATTACAATCGTACGAAATCATAATGCTTCCATCTGTTTTTCACTTTGAAGTACTTATATCCAACCTTCATACTTTTATCAAGGTATCCAAGTAGCCTACTAAATATTCATTTTCTAAAAGGGATATGTTTGGATTTTATAGCATTATTTTATTGAAAGCTTGATATGCAAAGGATATCTTAAAAAAAATTTTCATGCATATGGTATATGGTGGATAAGAACAATACATATTATATACTGAGTCAAATTGATACAGTGGCTATATTAAATCTTGAGTTTAAATTTGCTAGAGTTGTAAATAATACTGTTTAGATAGAAATTTCAAATTCAATTCAGTTGATGCTGTAGTGATGACAATATTGACATATGTTTAAATAATTCAAAAATCATATGAAATAAAATACAGTATCGTCTTGAAATTTTAATATGAACTTCATTAGTAAAATCTTGTCAAAATTGTTGTGGTATGTCACTGCTACATTTTAACAGACACAAATAGTTGTATTGTACCAACCGCAGTCCAGTATATAAAAACTTAAGACCTATTTAACAAACTGAGCAATCTATATTATTATTCATTTTAATTATGGAATGAAAAGCTAAATAAATGGAATAGTTATACCATACTTGTTTTCGAAATATTCTAACTTTGCAGTGAGTTTTATTGTAAAAGCAATTAAATTATTTGTAGTTAGTTAGTTTATTGATTTGTAGCCAGAACTTAACCATTTCAAATTTATTAAAAAAGCTTGAATTCAAGTTTAGACTAAAATTCAATTAAGAGTATTTCGTAATTTTTTTTTACTGATCCAATGATCCTGTTAATAATTAAATCAGCAAACTATAATCTTTCATTCTGATAAACCAAATATGTATTGTACTAGAGTCGAGATAACGAATTTGTAGAATTTGGATATATTAAAAGAAGTATGAAAATAAAATTCAGTAGTACAATATCACCGAAATGAAATGACGATGCATTTCATTGTGTAAAAAAGAAGTTTTTTTTTATTAAATAAGTAATTTGCATACATATTTATCGAAGAGAGAGACGTTAGGCTCAGGCTATATATCAAAGAGTGGAACAAGTGCAGGAGGAGTAAAAACTCACACATCAGATACCTAAGGATTGAGTTTGGCTTGGATTTTTGCCAAGCTGAGTTTCGACATCGTAAGTAAAATTGAGTGCCAGGAAACTTGTTTCTCAATGTAAACGCTGGTATCACGTAAACGACAGGGCTGGAAGATTGTATTTGCATATAAGGGGCTATACCAGTGCGACACTTTCAAAAAAAAAAATGTATTTGCTTTTTCGATAGCTTATATTTCTATAAATATCCTGTGAAATCGGGAAGGTCGTATCTTGAATAGTTTTTGGATGGCAGCGTTCTAAAATGCGACCGCTCGTAGGTACAAACATACTATATATGTATAACTTTAAAATTGCTGGCGTCATAACTCAACGAGAAATCGACAGACAAATTAAATCTGAGTATTTTTGAATACATTTAAATTGTTCTCCGAAGTTTTCCGTCAAAATGGCCATAGAATCGCGAGCTGTGTGGCATGTAGCGCCATCTTGTTGAAACCACATGTCAACCAAGATGCTAACAAACTTTTTGTTGCCAAAAATGGAAGAACTGAACTTGGCTGACATGTGGTTTCAACAAGATGGCGCTACATGCCACACAGCTCGCGATTCAGATCGGATGGCCATTTTGAGGGAAAACTCTCGGAGAACAATTCATCTCAAGAAATGGACCCGTAAGTTGGCCACCAAGATCATGCGATTTAACGCCTTAGACTATTTTTTGTGGGGCTACGTCAAGTCTAAAGTCTACAGAAATAAGCCAGCAACTATTCCAGCTTTGGAAGACAACATTTCCGAAGAAATTCGGGCTATTCCGGCCGAAATGCTCGAAAAAGTTGCCCAAAATTGGACTTTCCGAATGGACCACCTAAGACGCAGCCGCGGTCAACATTTAAATGAAATTATCTTCAAAAAAGTAAATGTCATGAACCAATCTAACGTTTCAAATAAAGAACCGATGAGATTTTGCAAATTTTATGCGTTTTTTTTTTTAAAAAAGTTATCAAGCTCTTAAAAAATCACCCGATATGCTATATGTACAATGACCTACGATCTTTTTGATTGGTTGAAAGTTGTCAATTTGGCATTAAAAAAACTAGCATTTTTTACCTAAAAAAATAATTTTTTTTTTCAAAATTACACCATTTTGTTAATTTTTGATATTTTTCAATGATCGTAGGTCATTGTATAGGAAATATCTTTAAGTTTAATAAACTTTTAAAATCTTTTTGTTTCAGCTACTCATTCGGCCGGGATCATGCCAGCTGTTGGGGCACTTGTTCTTTTGGCATCTCCGAAGACAGCTCATAACTCCGTTTTTTTTCAATACTTTTGAAAAAATAGGGTAGGGCTGTGCACACGGCCTTTGGTTTCAATGTGAAACGTCTATGTTTTTAAAATTAGAAATGTTACACAATTTAATATTAATAAAATCAAGTCGCGACAAACGGGGTGGTGAGAATCCAGTTCCGACTTGCTGGAGCTGGCGATCGAGTTCTCGCGGATGGAGGTCGAAAGATTTATCGCGGTAGAGTAGCGGCACAGTGTCTCAGCGAAAGTTGATTTGCGGCTTGTATGGATCGAATTGCTTAGATCGAATTGTGTTTAAAGTTGTCGACGCGGTGCAGTGTAGAAGCGAATGTGTATACGAATTGAGCTGTCGAATTGTTTAGGACGAATTACGCCTGCTTTCCCGTTGCCCATCCTTTTTGTTGAGTGGGTTGGCGTACAGATGTGTTGAGTTGTGCTGTAATGTCACCAGCTGTGGTGAATTGTGATGTAGCATTAGGATGCGCCAGTTTTACCGAGTAGAGGGGGTGGATGCTTAACTCATTTAAACATCCTGGGCCCCCTGATGCATGTAATTCGGCTTACTGTTGGTGGAGTAACCGAGGCCGCAGAATATTAGCTGTAGGAAGCGATTTTGGTTTTAATAGCCAATTGTATTTTGTGTAAGTATTGGTGCTTGAGATACTAATTGATTTTGCGTGCTTTGACGACTTACTCGTATTGTATTATTATACCAAAAAAGTTGTTTGCTTTTATTAATTTTATTAGCTGTTATTTACAATTTATTATTTATCGGTTTGGCATACCGGTAGTTTATTATATGCCTTTTCAGTATTATCGGCAATGTTTGAACTTTATTTATTCTAGGCTTATGAAGGATAGTAACTCCACGCCAGATATGGCCAGAATGGGTACTCCTTAGCCCTGGAGTTAGGACTGTGTCAATAGAGGGATCTTGCGAGAGAGTGGCCGGTAATTGGGAACGGTTTCATTTAGAATTATAATTTTTAGGCGGGATGTTCAAGTTGTTCAGCAGATTCTCACCAACTACCCTTATGAGGAGCGCTTATGTATGTGCGATAAGAGCTACGGTAAGTCTTTTTTGTGTTTTTTTTTATGATTGGCGTAAGCCATCCTGCGGGGTCGAAAAGTAGCATATATTTGAGTTTTTAATATTGTTAGACTGAATTCTGACTTTGTTTTTTCTGTCAGTTCGTGGAGTGTTGGAAAACGGTGGCTTAATTGGTAGTCGTACGACGTACCGGCCATTATTTGATCGAGTAGTTGTGGCTTTAGAGAAGTCTTCACAATACTGATCTTCTACATGGTGCAACCTGGCAACTTTTAGAATTTTGCTTTTCGGGATTTGCTTTTGCAATTAAGCCCGTGATTTTTTGTATATGAGCGCTTCTTTGGGGTGAGATGGGATATCTGCTGTAATGAAGCATTGAATGGTGTCTTTTGTGACAATGTAAGCAATTAAATTTGCTTTTGCACTCAATTGCTTAAGAATATAAGAAAAAGAGTAATCATAAGCACATAAACAATTCGTGCATACTTATGTAAATAGCGCATTGATCTCTTCAGCGAGCTCTCAATTGCGCAAAGCATAAGTACTTTCATAAGCACATACATACAAGTCCAATTATTAGGGTGTACCTGAATACTAACATTAGCATTAGCATGCGAATCACTATCGCAAGTGATCTAAGCATTAAATTCAGCAGGTTTCCCCCTAAAGAAAATTACTTCAAATTATCCTGATATTATAAAAGACAACCAAAACTTTAGGGATTCAATGGAATGCGATAACATATCAATTCTCATATACAATTGAGTCAATATCTGCTATGTCCGCCATAACAAAACATCAAATACTTTCCTCGGTGGCAAAACTTTTCGACGCCGCAGGATGGCTTTCGCCAATAATGATTCAAGCTAAAATCCTTATTCAAGAATTGTGGCAAGATGGTACTGAATGTGATGAACAGGTAAAACCTTTACGTTTAGCGAAATGGGTTCAATTTGCGAACAACTAACATACTATATCCGAAATCCGAATCCCTCGAAGGGTAAATTTCACCCCTAACATTAACGCAGAATTACACGGTTTCTGTGATGCCTCTGAAAAGGCTTATTGCGCAACAGTTTACGTACGCACTCAGTACGATAACAAAATATCATCACACCTCTTGGTAGCCTAAGCCAAAGTGGCACTTTTGAAGACACTCAGTCTGCCACGGCTTGAACTGAATGGTGCTCTTCTTTTAGCAAAATTAATTTCAATAGTCCAAACCCATTTCAAATTAAACGATCATAAAATGTATCTTTGGTCAGACTCAGAGATAGTTTTAGCATGGTTAGTAAAACCACCCTATACCTGGAAGACCTATGTATCTAACCGAATATCTCAAATCTTAGACATAGTTGGCTCAGCAAAATGGCAACATGTTGCAAGTGCAGATAACCCAGCGGATCTTGGGACAAGAGGTTGCAAGCCACTGCACCTCACCAGCACTACATTCTGGTGGAACGGTCCCACATGGCTAACAGAATCACCAGAATTCTGGCCAAAGTCTCCTGCATGGAATATCATACCTAACGAAAGTCGGAAAATAGAAAATTTTCATATCACTCCAGAAGATGATGATATTCTCCACCTCATTTCTTTCTTCATTTGCTAGAGCACTAAGAGTAGTCGCTTACATACACAAATTCATTCAAAGACTTAAACAAAAAATGAAAGGAGCACCAAATAATCCTTGCGTACAACTAACGCATTCCGACTTGCAACATGCCAAGGTCAGTCTAATATTGAATACACAAACTCGCTATTTCAGCAAAGAGAAATCAAAGTTGCTTGAAAAGCGACCTCTCGAAAGAGGAAGCTCACTTCTCGTCTTAAATACATTCCTGGACTCTAAGGGACGATTTTCCCACAGGGAGGTGTGTTATCACCCCTACTATGGAGTCTAGTTGTAGACGACCTGTTAGTACTGCTAACGAACAATGGGATCCACTGCCAAGGGTATGCGGACGACATTGTAATTATAGCAAGAGGCAAATACGAAGACACTCTCTGTGACCTAATACAAAGAGGTCTAAACCTGGCGAAGATGTGGTGTAAAGAGGTTGAATTAAACATCAATCCCTCCAAGACGACCGTAGTCCCGTTTACGAGACGCAGGTCCTTACCCGGTCTCAGGAATCTTAGACTTGGGGGCAGAGAGATAGGAATGACCGGAAGTGTCAAATACCTAGGGTTAATGCTAGACTCTACGTTGCGGTGGAATCAGCATGTTAACCTGACCCTGGTCAAGGCAACAAAAGCTTTAATGGTATGCAACCGTCTGGCGGGCAAGTCCTGGGGCTGTAAGCCAAGGATCCTCAGATGGTTGTACACCATGATAGTGCGACCAATAATCACATACGGGGCGGTGGCCTGGGCCTCAATAGCGTCGCAGACTTTGGTTAAGACTAAGCTATCGAAGCTGCAGCGGCTAGCCTGTGTCTGCATGATGGGCGCAATGCGCACCTGTCCAACGGCAGCACTGGAGGTTCTGACGGAGCTTACTCCGCTTCATTTGGTTATCGGTCAGGTGGCCAAGCACACAATTCTGCAAATAACGGCATAGGGGTCGGGCAAAGGTAGGGTAATCTCGTCCCAGAGGATGGAAAAGATAAGTGGCGATGTACCATCAGCCCTCCTCCCGAGGGACAGCACTACCAAAACAGTTAACTTCAAGAAGAAGTTTAAGGTCACCCTCGGCAGCAAAGACGAGTGGAATGATTCCAACCTCGAACTGATGCTGAGGAATAGTACGCTAAGGTGGTACACCGACGGATCGAAAATGTCGGAGGGAATCGGTGCGGGGATCGTGGGCCCACGCACTAAGCTCTCCATACCCATGGGAGCGTTCCCAAGCATTTTCCAGGCAGAAGTTTTTGCCATAAGTCGGTGTATAGAAATAAACCTCCATCGCAACTATCGCAATGAGAGAATAGCCATTCTCAGCGATAGCCAAGCGGCGCTAAAAGCGATCTCTTCTTACAAAATCAAATCGCTATTAGTGCAGGACTGCAGGGAGAGGCTGAACAGCCTTGCAGAACGTAACCAGGTACACCTAATCTGGGTGCCTGGTCACAGAGGTATAGCCGGTAATGAACTGGCAGATGAGCTAGCCCGCTCCGCAGCCTCCACCAAGATGGTGGGACCAGAACCCTTTATTGGGGTAGGTCCACATACCATAAAGGAGCTACTTCGCAGGGAAGAAGGAGTGGGCAGAGAGGAGCATTGGCGGCAAACGCGTGGTATGAGACATGCCAAGTTGCTAATGGGAGGACACAATCTAAGCAGGTTCAAGGTTATAATAAACCTCCCCAGGAATAAGCTCAGGCTACTGGTCGCATGGTATACCGGCCACTGCAAGTTGAATAGGCACCTATACAACATGGGACTATCCTCTTGCATTAACTGCCGGTTCTGCGACTTGGAGCCTGAAACCCCGGAACACCTACTGATTGACTGCACAGCAGTCTGTAGATGCAGGGCTAAGGCCCTCGGATCAATACTTCCGGATAGGGATCGCATAGCCTCACTAGCGCCCAGAAGTCTATTGAACTTCATCGATGCGCTGGGGCTAGGTGAGTCTATGTAAGGTAGGAGAGGGCACAATAGACAAAAGGTCGCGGTGCATTCCTCATATTAATCAATCAATCAATCAATGGATTAATAAGGGCAAATGGAAAATTAGCGAACTCCAGCTTTAGTTATAACGAGCGACATCCCATCATTATTCCAGAGAAATCCCGTTTTACTTACCTATTTCTAGCATATCTGCACCAGCTTACACTGCATGGAGAGCATTGCTTAATGCAACAAATGGTCCGTCAAGAATTTTATATACCGCGACTAAAGCCACAAATCAAAAGGACGATTTTCATGTGTAAACCATGTACCATGTACAAAAACAAAAGTGCGTACGCAGATCATGGCAGCTTTAGTACCTGAACGCTGCAACTATGCTCTACTCTTTACCATCACTGGGGTTGATTTTGCTGGACCTTTCCAGATAAAGGCCTCAATGTTAAGGTCTTCTTCATTTAGAAAAGGGTATGTGGCTGTCTTTGTGTGTTTTATGACAAAGGCAGTACACCTCGAGCTTTGTTCAGATCTGACTACTGCGGCTTTTCTTGCAGCATTTGCACGCTTTGTCGGACGACGCGGATTTCTTTCAAAAATAATGAGCGACAATGGGAAAAACTTTGTCGGAGCTCAAAGAGCAAGAGAGAAAGAGTTAATAAACTTCATTAAAGAAGTTTCCCCTGGAATAGTTAACAAATATGCACCCCAAGGAATCGGTTGGCAATTCATACCTCCATGTTCTCCTCACATGGGCGGGCTTTGGGAATCAGCAGTAAAAAGCTTTTAGTCCCATTTAAAGAAAACGGCTGGTGATCATAAATTCAATTATGAGGAGTTTACTACACTACTCACACGTATAGAAGCCGCGTTGAATTCAAGACCCATATCACCCCTCTCGCAGGATCCCTCCCATTTCACAGCTGTTACACAAGGTCATTTCCTCAGAGGAGCTTCTCTTCTCACCATACCTAAGACAGAAGGAGACCCACTCACTTTAATAAATCGTTGGGAAGGAATCAAGATTCTCCATCACTAATTCAGCCACAGATGGAAGGAAGATTATCTCCATAAGAGATATCGATGGAAAACGGTCCAGAAGGAAGCCAATGCAGGAGAATGCATCATCATACAGGACGAATGCCTTCCTCCAACAGAATGGCTACTAGGCCGCATTGAAAAGGTTCATCGAGGATCAGGTGGTCACAAAAGAGTAGTCGATGTTCGAACACAAACCGGCATATTAACTCGAGCAGTCACTAAACTGTGTTTTCTTATAAAAAGGGAAAAACAACTTTAACGAAAACCGCAAAAAAACTCGATTAATCGAAAAAGTATTAAATCAATTATGCTAATTCGAAATTAACCCGCTTTATAATCGGTATCTAGAAATAAACTCAAACAAGCGCGTTGAAGATCAAGCAATTATACATATACATATGTATAGATATGTAGCTACAAAAATTAAGAGAATGAAGCCCGCTCAACGACAACAGCTTGCAAGGGCCCACGGGCATTGCATGACCTGCCTGGCAGATGACCACGCCACCATAGAATGCTGGGCCGACGGTGCCTGTCAATATTGCCACAGGCTGAACCACACTTTGTTCCATCGATTTCCTACACGAGCCAATCGCACCAATTCCCGTACCAGATAACGCAGCGATCCTATCCGGCTCGAAGGACCATGTTTAAAACTATACGAAATTTATGTTATAAGAAATACATTTTGTCTGTATTGTCACAATCTTAACAACGGAATTATAATTTTTAAAATTAGAAATGTTACACAATTTAATATTAATAAAATCAAGTCGCGACAAACGGGGTGGTGAGAATCCAGTTCCGACTTGCTGGAGCTGGCGATCGAGTTCTCGCTGATGGAGGTCGAAAAGATTTATCCCGGTAGAGTAGCGGCATAATGTCTCAGCGAAAGTTGATTTGCGGCTTGTATGGATCGAATTGCTTAGATCGAATTGCTTAGATCGAATTGTGTTTAAAGTTGTCGACGCGACGCAGTGTAGAAGCGAATGTGTATACGAATTGAGCTGTCGAATTGTTTAAGACGAATTGTGCCTGCTTTCCCGTTGCCCATCCTTTTTTTGAGTGGGTTGGCGTACAGATGTGTTGAGTTGTGCTGTAATGTCCTCAGCTGTGGTGAATTGCGATGTAGCATTAGGATGCGCTAGTTTTACCGAGTAGAGGGGGTGGATGCTAAACTCATTTAAACACACGTAAACGTATGTTTATGGACTTGATTCGCATACAACTCACCGGGTAGATCGTTGCGACTCACTGAGCAGAGATCAGTCAAGAGTTGGAAAGTCTTTGGCATGTTTTCAGAGATTTTTTCCTGTGGATCGTTCTCGAGCCATAGGAGAACATGAGCATGTGGACTACCGTAGTACTGGAGCTCAATGCGAAGAAAGTAATCGCGAACCCGGTAAGGACCGAATGGGTTGTATGTCATTTTCGCTTGTAGCATCGCCATAATTCTGTCGACAAACTTGTTGAAATACACGCAACAGGTTACCGGATCTTCATTAACAAGATGGCTCCGCTGAGATCGATTCAAGTTGAGTAAAGGATCTTCGACACCAATATCTTTGAATGAGTCGCTAAGGTCATGTGGTATTTTAAGTAGTTTTGGGCACTTGATCTCGTCAGCACTGATAGTAAAAAATACTCTTGGTTTTCCAAGTTGGCGCAACATTGCAAATAGGTCCTTTTTGCGTGCCATCCAATATTGAATGGAGTTCGGTATCGACTTTGAGAAGACGAAATTCTTATCAATGCATTCATCCATAAAGTTTCGGTCCTCAAGCATTTGCGTGTGATTGACTCAGTCTGCTTTATATAACCAAACATGTTGTAAATACCTTCGACAACGCGCATACGAAGCATCTTCATGGCCATGTAGAGAACATGATGCGGAGTTGCACCGCGTCGATCTCGCTGGTTACCATCATGTACGCAGTCACCCGCACGTTGAGGTCGGATTGACGAGGCGCACCGTGCTATATTTGAGGGAAAGATAGTTCCTCGCGGTGAACATCATAGATTATGTTAATCGGAGATGAGTTCTGCCTCGGAGCAATATCCAAACATTGTTCCTCATTCCATAGCAAAGTATGTTGTCGAGCCAGCAGGATTTCAGATTCTGGGGCAAAGTTGGGGTCGACAGACTCAATCTGAAATTTGAGCCCGATATCTTTGTCAAACACACTCAAGTCGATCTTTATGTCATAGTGTTTGTACAGCGGTTGGTTTACCAAATAACGCTGCACCCTGTTGTTTATATCGACAGGTACATTGATTACCTGGCCGACTATACCATAGTTACCTTCGTAGCGTAATCGACGAATTTGCATAAATGGTAACCGCGGTGAAATCAATCGAATGCTGATCGGGTCAAGCAGCGGCATTCCGCTCGGCTTTGGAGGATAACGAAAACCGTTTGAGCGCGACAGCGTTGGGATTTTTTTGGCATCTATCGATTTGCTACAGGTCCTGCATAAGTGAAATTCCGTCACATTTTCAAAGGATAATTTTGTTTGAAGGAAAGAAATGTTGCGATGTTTCACTTTCTTTAAGTTTTTTTCGAACCAAAGTCGATCACAAACGCTGCAAGATAAACCAAACGGATTGGCTTCAAATACCCGCTGAACACCAATGATTATGCATTGACATTTCTCAGTTCCGTGGCAGATCCAATAGATATGTCGATCGTCTGTTCATTCGTTACGTCCATAAGTATAGGTATTCCAGTGGTAGAGGTACTCGCGAGGTCGGCGGCAGCAGTTTTGCGACGTTCCCGAAACCGTCTCGCTCACTCGGCGCCGGATATTGGGGTACCTATGCGTGGCCCATAGCCCCCTCTTTGTAACGATAGCCGTAACTTATATATCTGGCTGGCTCTTGCACTAGCTGAGGCCAACATAGCAAAAGTTTATATATTTATTATCACTTTCTGGTTATTTGAAATATAAATACTATCCAAATTACACTTATTTTTGTATAAATCAATCGGTTTAAATAAACACCAACAAACACACAAAAGAATCACCGCGCTATAAAGTCGGAGTCACGAGTTACACTGAAACAAGCGAGAGCGCCGGTTTCGTACAGTTAACGCAGTATGCCTCCCCCGCCGCCCCGTTCGACCCTGACACGAACTCAATGTCATAACAGCGAGCTGACTATATCAGCGAAATATTCGCACCATACTTTTGTTTCTAAGACTAATAGTTTTTTAATTATTAAGGTACGATAATACTCGTATATACCTTTTCGTTACGGTCCACTTTTTAAACCTGGTACTCGTTTGCTTCGGCGCGATTTTAAAGACGATCGCATCACTTCTGTAGAGATGAAATTGTCCAATTGAATTTGAGTGTAGATTGATATTATAACTGTCGAAGCCAAAGTAAGATACAATATACTAACGTCCAATTCAACAATACTACAAATAAATTCGAAATAAAAAAGGCAAAAATTCTTCATGCATGGTTTATACCAGTATTTACCACATAAAAACAAACTCAAGGTTGCTCTGGCGCACATATGTACATACATATGTACTATACAAAGTGCCAACACCTGGTGGAGTGTTTTGCAAAAGAGATGCACAATTTTTGCATCAAAGTCTAGTTAAAGATATTTCTTGTTGAATTTGGAAACCGATAACAATGATATATGACACCTTTTGAATAATTTCGGCCGGAATAGCCCGAATTTCTTCGGAAATGTTGTCTTCCAAAGCTGGAATAGTTGCTGGCTTATTTCTGTAGACTTTAGACTTGAAGTAGCCCCACAAAAAATAGTCTAAAGGCGTTAAATCGCATGATCTTGGTGGCCAACTGCCCATGCATCCCGAAAAACTTCAAGTCAAAGTTGCCCAAAATTGGACTTTCCGAATGGACCACCTAAGACGCAGCCGCGGTCAACATTTAAATGAAATTGTCTTCAAAAAGTAAATGTCATGAACCAATCTAACGTTTCAAATAAAGAACCGATGAGATTTTGCAAATTTTATGCGTTTTTTTTTTTAAAAAAGTTATCAAGCTCTTAAAAAATCACCCGATATAATTAATATAAATTTTATTCATATAAATAAACAAACACTGACTGACATATTCGTCATAACTTATACTTACGTAACGGAAATTATTATATGCCGTTTATGGTGATTAGGGTAAATCATGAATAGATGTACAAACAAAACCAAACTCTTTACATGTTCTTCACGCACTGTTAACAAAACTATGGCATGGGACGACAATCTTTAGAAAATGCCTTCGGTGATAATTGTTTATAGCGATCAAATGTTTTTGATTGGTACAATAATTTAAAGAGAGTCGAGAACGCTTCGACGGCGAACTGATGATTAACACGTCAATAAAATTAAATAATTGGTGCTTGAGAGTTTGTCGACTAATATTCAAAGATCTTACTGACTTCGAATATCGGAATATCGGAAGGATCTGTTAGAACCAGTTTGCAAGATCATTGGCCTAAGAAAAGTGAAATCACGATTGTTTCCAAATAACTAATTTTTTTCAAAAACGGCATCGCGTTTACGTCTGTGAAACAATGCTTTCCGACAACCAGGGTGTCATGAATCGTATTATCACTGGCAATGCGTCTTGGATCTCAGCGTATGATCGAAGACAGACGATAAATCGGTATTATTGTGGCAGAAGCCGAAGCCGATAAATCATGGTTATGTTGACAATTTTTTTTCGATTGTCGAGATATGGTCACCCTGACAGTTGGACGGTCGAAAGGAGCGTCCAAACTGTCAACAACTGTTCCAAGGATTGGTGATTTCGGAAAATAAATAAAGAATTTTAAAGCTACAAACTATTTTTTGCTCTTAGTAGTAAATATGCTATTACTTATAATACGTAAGAAAAATTAATGTTTGCAAACACTTGAAACGTAATAGATTTTCTAGCTATTTTTTGTCATTTTCATTTCCATCATATATGTATGATACATGGCGTCTCTGGTATGGAAAAATATTGTATGAAAAAGCATATTCTAGTTTTTGCATTTGGATGCTCTAATTATTAGAAAGAAGTAATGACAAGTTTCGTCATAAAATTATGGGTTTTGCTGAAGAAATAAGCTTTACATAACGATATGTCTAATCACCGATGATGGATGTAAATACTAATACCAGATACAAAAGTCAATGACTAATATCATGATTTAGACAGTATCTAATACTATATAATAATATATCTACAAAACATGTGGTAAATATAGGAAACTCTTCTATAAATATAGGGTAATACTAAATACTTGTTATCTTCGTGAAAGTAAATTCCGACAAGGACCGGAAAATTGGTCAATCTGATTGCCAGGTTCAAACAAACTTATAAAAAACTTAAACTTTTGACGTAACTTCATGTTAGCTTCTTGCTATTGTTGTTGTATGAATCGCAGCCACGAATACCAATAGTCTACCCTATATCGGATATTTGTGTTTCCAATTCTGGCATGAGGAAAGTTATGTCGTCTCATGTTAGCTGCACATAGTATTGAAGGATGGAAATTTACCCGTATACTTTGGACTTTCCACAGACTAACCTAATTTTCCCTTTTAGCATCTTTTCCGCTGAACAGTATTGTGTTGCAAAACGCAGATTCCAAAATAAATTTGTGCTCAGAAGTATTTTCTACAAATTTTTGGCAATAAGAGCTCAACCGAAGTTCAAATCTTTGTGCGTTGATTGGTGAAATATTTTTTTACCTCCAATAACAGTCCACAACATTTTTCATGCATTATTTTCCATAAGATAGTGCAATATCCTTCAGCCTTTTCCTTGCAATAAATTGATATAGTCTGAAAATGAAAAAAAATATGAATATTTACTTTTGATTGAAATGATTTTTTTACTTATCATATATTAGAATTCTGCAGGAATCAGTTTAGTTATGTTCCGATTTTATTGATATTTGCAGAGTAGTTTTGATGAAAGAATGAAATTGCAGATAAGGCGATTTTTTCCATATTTGACAAGAAGTCTTATTGAAGAATTTGCTGTATAGCAGAACATTAGATTTCAAATTAGAGTTTAACTTTTATGATCCCAACCATGCACTTATATGAACTATATTCTACGTATACATTTATACTTATATGGATATATTTAAAGTATTATTTTTTTATCTTTTGCATTAAAATTTTATACTCAAAACAATTAAACCAACAACTATTAAAAATTATCCCAATACAAAATTTAGGACTCTATAAAAAAATCTTATCATGAAAGGATTCATTTAAAAGTCACACTCAATCAAACTTACGCAGCCAATGTACTGAGCATTCATACAGGTGCTTCATAAATTCTGCGTTGCTTATACATCATGGTTCACTGTTTGACCACATTTGATGCATAACTGCGTAACCCTTTTAAATAAGTGTTTTCATGGAAAAAGCCAATCAGATCATTTTTCTAGAGCACTAAATTTTGTAATTTTTTTTTTTTCAAAGGTGAAGATTTTTTGCTTTGAGGATGAACAATTTGAAGCCAAAAATCGTAAAATAATGTCAGAGGCATCAGGAAAAAAATTAGCTTGGGTAATAACAAACACCTTGATGCAGATATACATACATACCATTTGTTATATGCAAGATTTATGATGGTTTCAATGAACTTGTATGACATTAAACGATTGAAAAAGAAGGTTTAGAAACGAAATGCTGTTTAAATACGGTTGTAAGAAATGATCAATTCAATCAAATCTTGGCATATTTTGTGAAATTCTTTTCGGCTTTTAACTCAAAAGTCTTTAGAACTATGTATTCAGTACTGCAGCTTGCATTGTAGATGACGGCGGTAATTGTGGCCTTGTAATATCAAGTGAGAAAGGTGCTGATATTTAGCGCATAGGCGAATTTCTATACGTGTATAATAAACTTCGTTGCACAATGTAGTCGACTAATGAACCGACCATTCGCTGCTGCTGCATCGTTCCAGTTGCCTCTCAACACTTTATTGTTGTTATATGTTCCACCATTCTAGCGATTCTCACAACTTTTTATCTTAAGCGTTCGTTTAGCTTTTGTGCATAATGTTATTTTTCACATTCCTTTTTCCCAACTTTTTCTATTCCTTTTTATTGCAGACGAATTCAATTTTCAATGGGATTCTTAAAAGTCAGTGCATTAGGCGCTCAGCTGTTGCATAAGTTTCCGTCGCAGTCTTCCTGCTAAATTTCCTATATACTTCCATATATGACCGCATTAATCCCAAACAAAGTTAAAAAGTTTCGGTTTAATTTCACTGCAATGCATTGGCTGTTGCAGCTACGACTAAGGATAAGGCACTTGTAGGTATACGACTGCTGTTGTTACCTTTCCATGTTCGTCTTATGCGCACCACTTGGCTGCTGCGCCTACACTGCTGCGGCAATCTTCATTGAGTTACTGACAAATGCTTTAAATGATACTTCATACGAGCAACATGCAACAGCAGACTGTGTTTGCCATAAAAATAATATCGTTCACGTGTAATTCACTCTTTGTCCACCTTGTATTGGGTACGATGAGCACAACTCTTTCTTTGTATAGCGAAGAATACTTGGTTAGCGTTATGCTGTAAGAGTTTGTGGAATGCACCTTGTACGCCCAGCACAGACTGCAGAGCAAATGTGATAAAGTGACTATAATAAATATGTTAATAAGAAACTGGTTTTTGTTAGTGGTTTTTGTTATTATTGCTTTTCCTCCTCATTTTCGCTCTGGACCTTTGGCTTGTTGTAGTTTTTCGGACAGGCTACAACTGCGAAAGTGTCCAATACAAAAAAAAAGCAGAAGAACTGTTTGATTTTACTAAAAATGCATTTCGTATGGATCGATCATTTCATTCTTGAAGATAAAGTAATAGCCAACCGAGTTGATTGCAAAGTTATGGGGTCGGTATTTCGGAATGTGACTGGAATAGTTTTCTTCCAATATCTTAATCTTGAAAAGATAAAAGCCATCAACAGCAACTGTTACAAAGCGTTATTGAAACGTTTGAAGGACGAAATGACGTAAAAGCTAACCCCAAAGAATATTAAGGTGCTGTTTCTTAAAAGGTCTACCAATAAGTTCGACGTGGTGTTAAAATGAAATGTGAGGATAATTTCTCGAAATTAACGATTCGCCAAACTTTGTACGCAATGTGTCCATGTTTAGAAGTAAAACATGAGCTTTTGTGGAAAAAGAGATCGCACGCATGGAACTTAGTCGATCAGTCTACATCGAGTATCAAAGCTCGCTATTTCTAAAGAAATAAGGCCCTATGATGCCGCCATACTACAGTCCGCAACGAAAAGTCAATTATTGGGGATGCAGTTGTCTCTCCTGAACCACAGGAGAATTTTACCCATCCCAATAGTGACAATTTTGTTTGTTGTCAAAGCCAATAAGCCATAAATGGCCCTAACCTGAGAAGACAGTGTTTTTCGCGAAAGGCTCTTACTGTAGCCACCGGATAACGGTAATTTGTGTAATAATCTTAGACAATTTTAACGTTGTGCCAAAGTGACAATATGGTAAACCTGAACGAATTCACTTAAAAAATTTGACAGAAATCAGTAAACAAACATGACCCCCACGAGCTGTCAAAATTACGTCATCCGTATTAGTTGACACTAAAGAGAAAATGAACCGTACCGCAAATTAGTGAAAATGATGTCAAAGTTGTTTGAATTGGACTTCTTACAGTATGCGTATCCACAGTATACCTGGAATTGGATCACAGGGGCTTTTTCCCGTCCTCTGAATTCAAGCGAATGGTCGTTGGAAACAAATTTATTGACAACGAAGAGGTAAAAGACAAGTTTTAAAGGAGAAGATAAATGAAAAAAAAAAATATTGTTCACGAGTTGGGAGACTTGAAACCTATGTACTTAGAGTTTAATTTAGTTTACACTTTTAATTATATGTACATACAAGGAGTGTTCCAAAGTAAACAAGACTTAAAAAAAAAAAACAAAACAAATAGCTTTTTTCGGCAATATAAATTTATTTTATTCAAAAAAGTATCCTACTTCAATACAGCTTTTTGCACGGTTCTAAAGCATGTCGAACGAATGTTTTAGCTCGTTGGTCGGTATGGCCGCCAGTATGCCGGTACAAGCCTTTTGTATGGCCTCTACGTCTGCATAACGTTTTCCTTTCATGGGCAAATGCATTTTTCCGAAAAGGAAGTAGTCGCACCGTGCGATATCAGGTGAATACTGGGATTGGTTAATGGCTAAAATGTGATTTTTGGTCAAATAATCGTCCTTCGAATGTTGGATTCTGAGCAATTTTTGGTCGTCAGTCAATTTGTGCGGAACAAAACGTGCACACACTTTTCATAAGCTCAAACGTTCGGTCAAATACGATAAATCGATGTTTTGGAGATGTACAATTCCATTTTCATGAAATTCAATGATGATTTCGGCTGATTTTTGATGAATTCACGCACAGCTTCGATGGAATTTCCGGTGATCACGGATATTCATTGGCCCACATGTTGATCATCATTTATGTCCCCACGATGACTTTGAAAACCTTGAAACCACTCATGCGCTCTGCTACGGGATATGCAATCATCACCATAGACTTGTTTCATCAATTGAAACGTTTAGGTAAAAGTTTACATTTTCGCACTGATAACACAAATATACTCATACTTAAAACGCAATAACTTCACTTCCAACATATGAAATGTCATGAAATTCTCACTGGACAATCGGTAAAGGTAGCAGACTCTAACGTACCAGTCGACATATAGATGGCGCCACCAGGGGAGCTAGATTCAAAAAGTCCTGTTTTCTTTGGAAAGCACCTTGTATTTGAAATGACAACATTGCGGACTAAGCATTATTGAAAACTACTTCCTTGCAGGAATTGGTGTGAGTTGAGTAGGTAGCCACACACACTATATTTACAAATAAAAATTTTCCAGTTCCTTCGAAACAAACGTTGATAGTAATCTGTGAATGTAATCCAATCAAGAGCTGCTTATTTGTTTTCAAAAACTACTGCCATTAGCAAATATTTGAGGACGCTTTCTTGGAAAGCTGCTCACTACCAAAGCTCTCCTTCGACTATTAATACAGAGTCAAGCGGCTGTAACAGTTACAAAAGCAAATAACAAGCAGTTAAATAGCGTAAATATGTGTAGTAAGAAAATAGTTTCCTTTTATTTTCTGGTTCTATTCAACACTGTTTCAACCACTTTAGTTCGCCAATTACCCACGAATTAGACATCTGGATGACATGTGAATGACAAAATTATGTAATACTTAAGAATTTTGCGCATATTCACTGAAACTTGAAAAATCGATCTGAAATCGTAAACCATATATTAAACTTGAAAGTTTTAGTCGCTTTGCCGGTCGTTCCTGATTTTCTGATGCTGCGGAAAATTAAAGAACTTTGTTTTTACAAAACTGCTTGATAATTAGCAAGATAAGTACCAAATGGGCATTCATTAGTAGCTTGTAGCTCTAATTTATTCTTCTTTTTACATAAGTTACACCGACAATTAAGTATATGGAATAATAATATACAGATTATACATAAGAAAAACAAATTAATTTTGTATATGGTAAAATAGAATGTGTCATATTTCAAAGCAGCATTGGGATTTTTAACTATTACAACTGGTGGTCCCGGAATAAAAGTTACATATATTCAACTCTATGACCACACATCCGATATACATATATAAATATATGCTATGTACATATATATTGTTGGTAATATCTCCCTTCCTCTTTTTTGATCTTTATTCAACGCTCTATAAAAAGTTTTACAGTGATCGGATTTAGTTCAAATATAAATATAAATAACTTCATAATACCCCCTCGTAGAAGCCCCCCTCCTTATTTGCGAAGAACTCGGTTAGCCACTTTTCACAAGCCTCTTTTGAGTTCAACTTTTCTCCAATAAGGGCGTTCGCCATGCACAGGAACAGGTGGTAATCACTTGGCGCTATGTCCGGGCTATATGGTGGATGCGATAAAACCTCCCATCCGAGGTCCCGTTGCTTCTGAAGAGTCATCAATGAAATGTGTGCTCTGGCGTTGTCCTGGTGGAACACTACACCCTTCCTGTTGACCAATTCCGGATGTTTCTGTCCAGTTGTTCGCAGTAGATGGTAGAATTAAGCGTCTTACCATATGGGAGCAGCTCAGAGTGGATGACTCCCTTCTAATCCCACCAAATATACAGCAAACGTTCCTGGCCTTCAATCCCAGCTTGGCCACTGCTTGGGACGATTCATCCACCTTCGACCACGACCGTGTTTGCTTGATATTGTCGTATGTGATCCATGTTTCGTCGCCAGTCACCATCCGCTTCAAAAACAGGTCGAGTTCGTTCAGTTTCAGCAGCATATCGCAGGCGTTGATTCGGTCCAGAAGTTGTTTTTTCCTCAAATCATGCGGCACCCAAACATCAAGCTTTTTTGTGTATCCAGACTTCTGCAGATGGTTTAATATGGTTTGATGACTAATTCCCATATTCTGGGCGAAGATTTTAAAATAGCGCGAATTTCGGCGTTAGTGCACTCCATGCTTACACGTCTATAACTGTTGAATGCAATATCCGAACTAATCATGCATAGTGTCGTTTTGTAGTTCATGTCAAGACCTTTCAAAGATGTATAGTATTGCCAGATTCGAGCTCTGTAGCGCTTTGTACATAGCCGCGAAATTCAAAAGACAAAAAGGCGGAAGGGAGATATTTGACAACCTAATATACTTGTATACAATACTTATGAACTGACATGTGTGTGTTCTGGTGCAAACATTCTTTCTTTACCAAATGTCAACAAAGTTATGATAAAAGCACTCGACTTTTTTGGGTGTGGTAACTGGCGGTAAAAAAGTCCGCGTTGTGACAAATGTGTTCGAGAGCATTGTAAATATTTAATTATGTTTTAATAAGGGGTGAGAATAAAAATAAAATATATGTATGTACTAAATGTTGTTATACTCATTCCATTGGCTAGTTGTGATATTTTTGTTCGGATTGGCGAATATTATAATTTGATTCTCAATACCGTGATTTTTACTTAACATTTATGTAAGAAAATGTATCTATTTTAATGTCGTTTAAATTGCAGCGTTGTGCCATAAAAGCAGAACTCTTTGAAAACTACAGAAAAAGTTTTGAACTGCCGCCAACAGTTCACACTAGACACTGTCTTTAAAATTTGCAGAGTTTTTTATACTCTTAAACTTCAGTAAAAGTTTGTGCGTAGTTTGCAACTGTTTCAGATATACCAAGTAGAAAAAACCAAAATTACAGTAGCTTTTTGGGTGGTTGAAAAACCATTCTATCTTGAAAGAAGAGAGTTTATTTCTCAGTTTTTATTATGCAATGGTTTTTGCGATTAGCGTGGTGCAAGCGAAGAATATATTTCTTGTTACTGTTGCTACTACGTATAGAGATTTGTGAACATTTTCGCTCAACACTGTAAACATATAATTCAAATATGCACATACATATGTATATGAAAACAAGTAAGGAAGGGCTAAGTTCGGGTGTCACCGAACATTTTATACTCTCGCATTATTTATTTAATTCATTTAATTTATTTATTTATTTAATCACAAGGATACAAAGTATATACATAAATTATATATATAATTATAAAGTGATAATCGAGATTTCATTATACGTCATTTACATATTTTTCGAATACCGTATTTGTGTAAAGTTTTATTCCGCTATCATCATTGGTTCCTAATGTACTATATATTATACAGAGAAGGCATCAGATGGAATTCAAAATAGCGTTATATTGGAAGAAGGCGTGGTTGTGAACCGATTTCACCTATATTTCGTACATATCATCAGGGTGTTAAGAAAATATTATATACCTAATTTCATTGAAATCGGTCTAGTAGTTCCTGAGATATGGTTTTTGGTCCATAAGTGGGCGAGGCCACGCCCATTTTATATTTTTAAAAAAAGTCTGGCTGCAGCTTCCTTCTGCAATTTCTTCCGTAAAATTTAGTGTTTCTGACGTTTTTTGTTAGTCCGTTAACGCACTTTTAGTGATTTTCAACATAACCTTTGTATGGGAGGTGGGCGTGGTTATTATCCAATTTCTTCCATTTTTGAACTGTATATGGAAATGCCTGAAGAAAACGAAAAAAATTACGTTCAAATATGCCCCTCCCTAATGCGATCCCTTGTGCCAAATTTCACTTTAATATCTTTATTTATGGCTTAGTTATGACACTTTATAGGTTTTCGGTTTCCGCCATTTTGTGGGCGTTTCAGTGGGCCGATTTTGCCCATCTTCGAACTTAACCTTCTTATGGAGCCAAGGAATACGTGTACCAAGTTTCATCATGATATCTCAATTTTTACTCAAGTTACAGCTTGCACGGACGGACGGACGGACGGACGGACAGACGGACGGACGGACAGACAGACATCCGGATTTCGACTGTTCTCGTCACCCTGATCACTTTGGTATATATAACACTATATCTGACTCTTTTAGTTTTAGGACTTACAAACAACCGTTATGTGAACAAAACTATAATACTCTCCTTAGCAACATTGTTGCGAGAGTATAAAAAAAGGAGGTTAGTTGGGCACTGCGAACTATGGTTGACCAAATTTTTTCTCTATATCGATGTACTCAATATTTGGAACATATTTAAATTTTTAGTGATTTGTGCATTTATCATATAAGTAGGTATATCGTATTGGTCGAAACACGCGTGGCTGTGATACAATCTAGTGGCAGCAGTATAATGTTATTTTTGTTAAAGTAAATTTATAAGTTATGCATAGATAAAAGTTATATATATTTAATGTTTGAAATATTTATGACAACAACAGAAAAATTTATCAAAGATAATCATAACCTGAAAATTGCGAAAATTTTTGAATCTTCTTTTGATAAAAGTGAAAGCATTTTTTTTTTTGTAAAACTTCTCACTTGTTTTGTCTTCCAGTATTGATGTATCGTTAGAAGCAAGTAGTAGCAGCAGCAAAACTGTACTGAAAATCGTGTTTTTGTTATAATTTTGGTGAGGGTGCACCACTTCCGGTTTACTAATGCTTGTTCTTATTCATATGTAAAAGAAAATGTGTGAGAAATTTGAGACATGAAAAAATATAGACCGTCTCATTTTGTTTTAGTTTGAGCTTGTATTTTGAACAAAGAATGTAGGACATACATATTGGGAAAGGTCTTTTTTCTGTTGGCATTTTGTATTAAAATGAAAAGAGAAGGTAAGGTTCGTACTTTTATAATGTTGGAATAATTGTTTGGAATTTACGTCCCAGTTTCTACTGGTTTTTGGTAGCGGTACACGTCTGAAGCTGAATTCTTCTGACGGATCAGAGAAGGCTGCAAGAAACGTCAAGACAAGGCTTCAGGAAAACAATTGAGTATCTCTTGTGCTCTTGGTATCGTTAGTGAGACCACAAAGTCTGTTGAAATTCTTGCCAAAAGAGGACTGCTTTACTCATGTATTATCTAACAGCACTCCATTTGGTATCGCAAAGGACTAAAACTGGTCTATGTGTGGCGTATTAACCTATCTGACTAACCTAACCTAATCTAACCTATGCGACTTCAGAAAAATTTATTTAAAATTTGCATATTATTTTATATTATTTTTTGCATTTTTCTAGGTGTGTTATACTATATATGAAAACATTGTAAAGATATTGGTTAAGTTCAAAACTAGTCCTATGCGTAGCTCATTACTTTAACAGACCAACCTAAGCTAGCCGTGGGTTATTATTGTAAAAAGTGCAAAAGTATTAGTTAGGTAGCAATTTTGTAATCCTCTTAGAATTTTGGCACAAAAGGAAAGGTTAAAAAACACCGAAATGTTCACATATGTATGACATGTGCTTACCCAAAATGATATTTATGAAATAGTATCATATTGTGCTTTCAATAAGAAAGGAAGGGCTAAAAATTCTTAATTTTTTCTACAAAATTTATGTCTTCCCCTCAAAGTAATCGCCCTTGATCCTAACACTCTTGTGCCAACGTTTTTTCCAATCCTCAGACAGTTGTTAAAGACATCTTTCAGAATAGTCTTAGTAGCAATTCACTTTAAATGTCTGCAATTGACTCAAACCGGTTTCCCCTGAGCGGTCGTTTGAGTTTGCAGAATAGCCAGAAGCAACATGGAGCTAAATTAGGTAAGTACGGTGGTTGCGTCAGGATACTGGTTCAAAATTAGCAAGAGGGTGCATTATTGTGGCGCAAAAATCAAGAGTTGTCGGCCCTTTATTCTGACCACTTTTTACGAATAGCCTTCGTGCAAACCACGCACAACACTTAAATATAATTCCTTGTTGACAGTTTGGTCGGTAGGAAGAACGCCTCGATAATCAAGGAAATTTTCGGATTCGGTTCAACTTTGCCACAATATTCGGCCGTAAGTATAGATCCATCATCGCCAGTAATAATACGTTTGATGAAATCCTGGTGGATGGAAAGCAATATTTCGCAGAAGTTAATGCGATGCTGTTTTTCTCAAAAGTGTTTCGTTGTCTGTTATCTGACGTCCTCTAGTAGCGACTTAATCGTTATAAGAAGAGTGGGCTTGGTTTTTATCCGATTTCACAACTTTTCACAGGAAGTTGTTCGTGAAATATCTACTGATGCTTTCTGCACAATTTACTTTCGAAAAATAATTTTTAATTTTTCTTATTTCTACTTGTAGAGTTCCGATTTTTTAATAAAGTTCTTTTGTTGATATATTCATTTCTCATAAAAGTATTAGTACATATTGCATTAAATGTTTAATGACTAAAAGAAATCTACATACTATATGTAATAACATTACAAAATGTCCTATCGTTTTTCTCAATACTGTATGTAATTCAAACAACGAAACGAACGAACGAAAGTAATCAAAAATGGATATCGAATGACAAAACGGGTGCAACGTATAATCATAAAGAATAAGACGGAAAATGACTAAGAAGCTTTCACAAAGAAATGTGGTGGCCACTACGAACTCAGCATTCTGTGATGAAGGGAAGCAATAAATGGATAAGTAAAAGGCAAAACGTACTAAACAGTTACAGGAAGATTCATATGTTATTATTTTTCCACATTATCCAAAGAAAAAATGCTGCTTGCGATTCATAAGCACTCAGCTGCAAAGCAACAGTAAATCAGTAAGATGAATAAGCTACAGTGACTATGACTTTACATTGTGTGATAATAAGTAGACTGGTAGCCCTTTTAACGCATCATTTCGGAGCAAAATTTTCAGTAAGTGTTGGTTCAGTCGAGAGGATTTCGGTCACTTAAATGGCGGCGCATTCGACCAGGACCCAAACACATTTATTCGGTGTTGGTGAGAAGTGAGGCATATTGAAGTAAATAGTGTTATATTTGGGAGCATTCGCAAAAGTTCTAAAAGACGAAGGCTTTGGTAATGGATGTACATATATAAGTTGTACTTACCTAATTCATGACACTGTAGAATATTCGTGCGACCTTCACTCACTATCGAACCTGATGACGAAGGTTGTGTGCTAAAGGGTGGCTCCTGCAGATGTACGCCATCTGTAAACATAAAAGAAAGGTAAAAAGTAATTACATAATTTATATCTGAACTTCGTTTGGTACCGAAAAAGGTACTCGTAATTTTTGAAGACATTCTTGGAAATCAGCTGTAATGAAACTTAGACTTTTTTATTTTTTTATATTATTTTTATTTATATTTAAAAAATTTTTTTTTTATAAAATGAGGTGAAATTCGTAACAAGCGTGATAATTATGTATAAACAAGTATATGAAAACTATTGTTAACAAGTAAGGAAGGGCTAAGTTCGGGTGTCAACGAACATTTTATACTCTCGCATGATAAAGTGATAATCGAGATTTCATTATCCGTCATTTACATATTTTTTTATTTTGCTGTAAAATTAATTAGATTAGTAGTTCCTGAGATATGGTTTTTGGTCCATAAGTGGGCGACGCCACGCCCATTTTAAATTTAAAAACAAGCCTGGGTGCAGTTTCTTTCTGCCATTTCTTCCGTAAAATTTAGTGTTTCTGACGCTTTTTGTTAGTCGGTTAACGCACTTTTAGTGATTTTTTACATAACCTTTGTATGGGAGGTGGGCGTGGTTATTATCCGATTTCTTCCATTTGAACTGTATATGGAAATGCCTAAAGGAAACGACTCTTTATAGTATGGTTGACATAGCTAAGTAGTTTCCGAGATATGTACAAAAAACTTAGTAGAGGGCGGGGCCACACCCACTTTTCCAAAAAATTACGTCCAAATATGCCCCTCTCTAATGCGATCCTTTGTGCCAAATTTCACTTTAATATCTTTATATATGGCTCAGTTATGACACTTTATAGGTCTTCGGTTTTCGCCATTTTGTGGGCGTGGTAGTGGGCTGATTTTGCCCATCTTCGAACTTAACCTTCTTATGCAGCCAAGAAATACGTGTACCAAGTTTCATCATGATATCTCAATTTTTACTCAAGTTACAGCTTGCACGGACGGACGGACGGACAGACGGACGGACAGACAGACAGACATCCGGATTTCAACTCTACTCGTCACCCTGATCACTTTGGTATATAAAACCCTATATCTGACTCTTTTAGTTTTAGGACTTACAAACAACCGTTATGTGAACAAAATTATAACACGTATACTCTCCTTAGCAACTTTGTTGCGAGAGTATAAAAACATCGAATGCAACTTAATACGAAACCACAAGTTAAAAGTGACGCATGCGTGCCGCCGCATATTTCAGTATGTCTCGTTTGTTACCACACAGCAAAAAGCTGACAGCGTTTAAACGCGGCACAAGCTACCAAAGATAACATACATATATGCACGCATATATGTACATACTCGATTGTATATGGTAAAGGGTACTTAGAGAACTAGAAGCAACACAACAACCATAGTGGTTAAACTTTTTATAACTTCTTCTTCTTCTTAATTGGCGTAGACACCGCTTACGCGATTATAGCCGAGTTAACAACAGCGCGCCAGTCGTTTCTCCTTTTCGCTACGTGGCGCCAATTGGATATTCCAAGCGTAGCCAGGTCCTTCTCCACTTGGTCCTTCCAACGGAGTGCAGGTCTTCCTCTTCCTCTGCTTCCCCGGCGGTTACAGCGTCGAATACTTTCAGAGCTGGAGTGTTTTCGTCCATTCGGACAACATGACCCAGCAATAGCGTAGCCGCTGTCTTTTAATTCGCTGAACTATGTCAATGTCGTCATATATCTCGTACAGCTCATCGTTCCATCGAATGCGATATTCGCCGGCCAACGCGCAAAGGACCATAAATCTTTCGCAGAACTTTTCTCTCGAAAACTCGCAACGTCGACTCATCAGTTGTTGACATCGTCCAAGCCTCTGCACCATATAGCAGGACGGGAATTATGAGCGACTTATAGAGTTTGGCTTTTGTTCGTCGAGAGAGGACTTTACTTTTCTTTGGCAAGAGCAATCCTGCGTTGGATTTCTAGGCTGACATTGTTGGTGGTGTTAATACTGGTTCCTAAATAGACGAAATTATCTACAACCTCAAAGTTATGACTGTCAACAGTGACGTGAGTGCCAAGTCGCGAGTGCGACGACTGTTTGTTTGATGACAGGAGATATTTCGTCTTGCCCTCGTTCACTGCCAGACCCATTTCTTTTGCTTCCTTGTCTAGTCTGGAGAAAGAAGAACTAACGGCGCGGGTGTTAAAGCCGATGATATCAATATCATCACCATACGCCAACAGCTGTACACTCTTATAAAAGATGGTACCTTCTCTACTAAGTTCTGCAGCTCGAACTATTTTCTCCAGAAGCAGGTTGAAAAAGTCACATGATAGGGAATCGCCTTGTCTGAAACCTCGTTTGGTATCGAACGGCTCGGAGAGGTCCTTCCCGATTCTGACGGAGCTTTTCGTGTTGCTCAGCGTCAGTTTACACAGCCGTATTAGTTTCGTGGGGATACCAAATTCAGACATAGGGGCATAGAGGCAGTTCCTTTTCGTGCTGTCGAAAGCAGCTTTGAAATCGACGAAGAGGTGGTGTGTGTCGATTCTCCTTTCACGGGTCTTTTCCAAGATTTGGCGCATGGTGAATATCTGGTCGGTTGTTGATTTTCCAGGTCTAAAGCCACACTGATAAGGTCCAATCAGTTTGTTGACGGTGGGCTTTAATCTTTCACTCAATACGCTCTATAGAACCTTATATGCGATGTTGAGGAGGCTAATCCCACGGTAGTTGGCGCAGATTGTGGGGTCTCCTTTTTTATGGATTGGGCATAGCACACTTAAATTCCAATCGTTGGGCATGCTCTCGTCCGACCATATTTTACAAAGAAGCTGATGCATGCTCCTTATCAGTTCTTCGCCACCGTGTTTGAATAGTTCGGCCGGTAATCCATCGGCCCCCGCCGCTTTGTTGTTCTTCAGGCGGGTAATTGCTATTCGAACTTCTTCATGGTCGGGCAATGGAACGTCTGCTCCATCGCCATCGATTGTGTAATCGGGTTCGCCTTCTCCTGGCGTTGTACATTCACTGCCATTCAGCAGGCTGGAGAAGTGTTCCCTCCATAATTTAAGTATGCTCTGGGCATCGGTGACTAGATCACCTTTGAGGGTTCTGGAAGAGTATGCTCCGGTCTTGAAACCTTCTGTAAGCTGCCGCATATTTTTTCGTAGAGTTTTCGAGCATTACCCCTGTCGGCCAACTTATCAAGCTCTTCATGCTCACGCATTTCGGCCTCTTTCTTTTTCTGTCTGCAAATGCGTCTCGCTTTCCTCTTCAACTCTCGGTATCTATCCCATCCCGCACGTGTTGTGGTCGATCGTAACGTTGCGAGGTAGGCAGCCTGTTTTCTCTCCGCTGCGGCGCGGCACTCCTCGTCGTACCAGTTGTTCTTTTGCACTTTCCGAAAACCAAGGGTTTCGGATGCAGCTGTACGTAAGGAGTTTGAAATGCCGTCCCACAGTTCCCTATACCGAGTTGTTGATGAGTGCTCAGAGAGCAGGAGTGCAAGCCGAGTAGAAAATCGTCTGGCAGTCTGTTGTGATTGCAGCTTTTTGACGTCGAACCTTCTTTTGTGTTTGTTGGCGTGCGTTTTGCTGCACAGAGGCGGGTGCGAATCTTGGCTGCAACAAGAGAGTGGTCCGAGTCGATGTTAGGACCTCGGAGCGCACGCACATCTAAAACACTGGAGACGTGTCTTCCGTCTATCACAACATGATCGATCTGGTTGGTAGTTTTTCGATCCGGAGACAGCTCCAGGTAGCTTGATGAATTTTTTGTGCTGGAATCTAGTACTACAGATAACCATATTTCGGGCCCCGGCGAAGTCGATCAGCCTCAACCCATTTGGGGATGTTTCCTCGTGGAGGCTGAATTTACCGACCATAGTGCCAGCGATGCCTTCTTTTTGCCCACCCCTGGCGTTAAAGTCGCCAAGCACGATTTTGACATCGTGGCGGGGGCATCTCTCATAAGTGCGTTCCAAGCACTCGCAAAAGCATCTTTGGTCACATCGTCCTTCTCTCATACGTCGGAGCGTGGGCGCAAATCAGCGATATGTTGAAGAACCTCGCTTTGATGCGGATTGTGGCTAGACGTTCATTCACCGGAGTGAATGATAGTACTCGGCGACGGAGTCTCTCTCCCACCACGAATCCCACACCAAACTTGCGCTCCTTTATATGGCCACTGTAGTAAATGTCACAAGGACCTACTCGTCTTTGTCCTAGTCCCGTCCATCGCATTTCTTGGACGGCGGTGATGTCAGCCTTTATTTTCACGAGGACATCAACCAGCTGGGCAGCGGCACCTTCCCAATTAAGGGACCGGACATTCCAGGTGCATGCCCTTAAATCGTAGTCCTTATTTCGTTTGCCGTGGTCGTCATCAAAAGGGGGATCTCTCATCCGAGGCTGGTTATAGCTCTTCACTGGGGGTGTTTTTTTTACGTGGCGGGTCCCAAACCCAGCGCACAACCCTTGTAGGGAATGTTTCGCCTTCTCACTTTAGCTCGCCTTCGAACGGATAGTAGTGAGCTGCTTGAGCCATGTGTAAAAGAATCGTTTCTGGCCACTCCCAAGTGAATGGCGATCAGAGAACTTTCCTCACTTGCGTGAACTTCTACACATGACCCCATCCTCCAATTTTTATAACTACAAATATTAAATATGAATTGGATAATCAATCACTAGCTACATCCATCTGCCATCGATTGGACCACCTTGTAATTTATATACATATATTATTACTCGGTGCTTGGTAGTTTTAAATATTGTAGCTCAAGTAAACAACGTGCAATCAACTGTGAAGTGTCACGCACAGTGAAACAATTCGTGCAGAACACTCAAGAGTATCGTAAGAAGTGGAGGAAAAAATTAGTGCAACAAAAACAAATACAAATGTTCTGAAGACAAGAGCAGCAGCTGCACACGTTTCCCATTTAATGCTTGTATTACCTTACATTAGATTTGTTCCCCTAAGATGGGAATTGAGAATACTAGTATGTATGTAACAAATGGAGCAGTATCGACCCCTTTCGTACTGCTCAATTTGTTGCAATCTCTTTACTTCACTTTGCTTGGTAAAAAATGTATATTTGATATGCCTCTCTTAAATATACATCAATCAATAAGTGGCACAGATAAGAAGTGTGTACTTTGTAAATATATACATGGTATTATATCTGTTTTTTTCTTACAACAGATGAACATTTTTAAAAGGTTTTCTTTACACCCATATAAGGAAAATAGAGGTTGAACATAGTTCGTCGGTATTTATATATGTATGTCTGATATTGATATCATCGGCCTCAACACTCGCGCCGTTGGTTCTGCTTTCTCCAGACAGGACCAGGAAGCAAAGCAAATGGGTCAGTTGTCGCACTCGCGACTTGGCTCTCACGTCACTGTTCACAGTTATAGTCTTGAAACCAATATAAACACCACCAACAATGTCAGCCTGGAAAGCCAACGCAGGATATCTTTTGCCAACAGGTGCTACTTCGGACTGAGAAGGCAATTGAGAAGCAAAGTCCTCTCTTGACAAACAAAAACCAAACTCTATAAAACACTTCTAATTCCCGTCCTGCTATATGGAGCAGAGGCTTGGACGATGACAACAACTAATAAGTCGACGTTGCGAGTTTTCGAGACAAAAGTTCTGAGAAAGATTTATGGTCCTTTGCGCATTTTCCACGGCGAATATCGTATTCGATGGAACGATGAGCTGTACGAGATATAAGACGACATTGACATAGTTCAAGGAATTAAAAGACAGCGGCTACGCTGGCTAGGTCACGTTGTCCGGACGGACGAAAACACTCCAGCTCTGAAAGTATTCGAAGCAGTACCCGCCGGGGTAAGCAGAGGAAGAAGAAGACCTCCACTCCGTTGGAAGGACCAAGTGGAGAAGGACCTGGCTACGCTTGGAATATCCAATTGGCGCCACGTAGCGAAAAGAAGAAACGACTGGCGCGCTGTTGTTACCTCGGCTATAATCGGGTAAGCGGTGTATACGCCAATTAAGAAGAAGAAGATTACACAGTTTATTAAAGAATATATATGTACAGAGCTTTAACCTGTATCTGCTGGAAATTAACATTTAATGTAGATACTCCAGGCATACATACATGTGTATGGTATAAACAAGCAAGTAGTTTTCGAAAATCAAAAATATTACAAATGAAGATTTTTGACCTTTGCATTTCTTGTCCCCTTCAATCTGCAGACAGTCTGCTATGTACCCTATGCCCCTCATTGTAGCTGCTGGTCACTTTGTATGCTCCTCCATGTGTAGCAAAAAACGCAAGACAACAAGCACAAGTAAGGTTAGATGTCGAGAAGCTGCAATCACAACAGACAGCAGAACGATTTTCTACTCGGCTTGCACTCCTGCTCTCTGAGAGCACTCGTCAATAACTCGGTATAAGGGGTCTGTGGGACGGTATTTCAAACTCCTTACGCACAGCTGCTTCCGAAACCATTGGTTTTCGGAAAGAGCAACAGAACAGCTGGTACGACGAAAAGTGCCGTGTCGCAGAGGAGAGAAAACAGGCTGCCTACCTCGCAAAGTTAGGATCGACCACAACACGTGCGGGATGGGATAGATACCGAGAGTTGAAGAGGGAAGCGAGACGCATTTGCAGACAGAGAAAGAAAGAGGCCGAAATGCGTGAGTAGGAAGAGCTTCACAAGCTGGCCGATAGGGGTAATGCTCGAAAATTCTACGAAATGTGGCGGCTAACAGAAGGTTTCAAAACCGTCGCATACCGAAGCCTTGAGCATACTAAAATTATGGAGTGAACACTTCTCCAGCCTGCTGAATGGCAGTGAATGCACAACGCCAGGAGAAGGCGAAGCCGATTCCCCAATCGATGACGATGGAGCAGAGGTTCTATTGCCCGACCATGAAGAAGTTCGAATTGCAATTACCTGCCTGAAGAACAAAAAAGCGGCGGGTGCCGATGGATTGCCGGCCGAGCTATTCAAACACGGCGGCGAAGAACTGACAAGGAGCATTCATCAGCTTCTTTGTAAAATATGGTCGGACGAAAGCATGACAAACGATTGGAATTTAAGTGTGCTCTGCCCAATCCACAAAACGGGAGACTCCACAATCTGCGCCAACTACCGTGGGATAAGCTTCCTTAACATCGCGTTTGGTATCCCCGAAAAACTAATACGGCTGTGTAAACTGACGTTGAGCAACACCAAATGCTCCGTCAGGATCGAGGAGGACCTTGCCGAACCGTTCGATATCAAACGAGGTTTCAGACAAGGCGACTCCCTATCGTGCGGCTTCTTCAACCTGCTGTTGGAGAAAATAATTCGAGCTGCAGAACTTACGAAAGTATCAATAGAGACCTTGGTATTCCTATGGTAAAGAAAGAAGTAGAAGATAGCAGAATTAAATATATATCTAAACTCCGAGATCACCCAAAACCTTTGGTTAATGCTTTGGTACATTCCTGCGATGAAACACGACTTAAAAGAAGAGATATGCCTGCGTATTAAAGAGCAACGTATCACCAAAACAGCTCAATCACTTGCTTGAGCCTGTCTAATTATGTATACTCTCGCAACAATGTTGCTAAGGAGAGTATTATAGTTTTGTTCACATAACGGTTGTTTGTAAGTCCTAAAACTAAAAGGGTCAGATATAGGGTTATATATACCAAAGTGATCAGGGTGACGAGTAGAGTCGAAATCCGGATGTCTGTCTGTCCGTCCGTCCCTCTGTCCGTCCGTCCGTCCGTCCGTCCGTCCGTCCGTCTGTCCGTCCGTCTGTCCGTCTGTCCGTCCGTACGTCCGTGCAAGCTGTAACTTGAGTAAAAATTGGATATCATGATGAAACTTGGTACACGTATTCCTTGGCTCCATAAGAAGGTTAAGTTCGAAGATGGGTAAAATCGGCCTACTGCCACGCCCACAAAATGGCGGAAACCGAAAACCTATAAAGTGTCATAACTAAGCCATAAATAAAGATATTAAAGTGAAATTTGGCACAACGGATCGCATTAGGGTGGCCCCGCCCCCTACTAAGTTTTTTGTACATATCTCTGAAACTACTATAGCTATGTCAACCAAACTCTACAGAGTCGTTTCTTTCAGGCATTTCCATATACAGTTCAAAAATGGAAGAAATCGGATAATAACCACGCCCACCTCCCATACAAAGGTTATGTTGAAGATCACTAAAAGTGCGTTAACCGACTAACAAAAAGCGTCAGAAACACTAAATTTTACGGAAGAAATGGGAGAAGGAAGCTGCATCCAAGCTTTTTTTTTTAATTTAAAATGGGCGTGGCCTCGCCCACTTATGGACCAAAAACCATATCTCAGGAACTACTAATCTAATTAATTTTACAGCAAAATAAAAAAGTAGGTATGTAAATGACGGATAATGAAATCTCGATTATCACTTTATCATGCGAGACTATGAAATGTTCGGTGACATCCGAATTTAGCCCTTCCTTACTTGTTCCCATTTTTTTTCAAACACACCTATGAGGTAGTAGTTTGCATTCCGATGGCAATTCTTTTGCGGCTCTTTTAAATATTTGCTTAAATGGAAAAAATTCAGAGAATGGTTACATACATATACACCCCCATTGTGAGCTTTTGACAAATTAATAGAATTCTGACATCAAATATTTATCAAGCGAGAAAAATTTTGGTATTCTGTGGCAATCTTGATAAAAGTAAAGGCTTCAATTCGTAAAGCTTTCCCCATACGTATGGTGAAAAAATAATTTAAATAGAAAACAGCTGATTTCTATTCAAATTATTCGTTAAAATGGACTGTTCTGCAACGTAAGTTTTCAAATTGTAATTATTAACAAAATTTATAATTTAACTTTTATTTGATAGTAAACCCAAACACGATAGAGCTACGCACGAGCAACTGGAGGCATATGTTTTATTTTGCCAAGCACACCCAGAAATGGGTACGGGGAAAAATTGTCCAAAAAGGCCTCAACAGATGAAGGAGTTGTGGCAATAGCTGGCAGTGCTGCAAAATGGAAAGAGGTAACATTTTAGTTTATGTTTGGAAAAGCCAATCGCGCACTCGTGCAAGGCGGTTGAAAATGAACCAAAGGCTCACAGGTGGAGGTCCAAATTCCAAGCCGATGACGAACTTTGAAGAAATGGCTTTGTCTACATTCGGTTCGGCTGCTGTAGATGTGATACAAAATGTACAAAGCCTTGGTTTAACGCCAATTGAGCAAACGGATGAATGCGCAATTTCATCATCCACGGGTAGTCCTCTACAATTATGCAGTCAGGTAGATGCAACCCCGAATCCCGAACACCATACAGCAAGTCCATCGACACCATCTACCTATCTTAGCTTGGAAAACCAGGTAAATTTTCATTGTGATATAATTACAAAATATATAACTTTTCGGTGCTATCACGAAAGGCACGAAATAAGCTTATCAGCTAGATAGCTGATATACCAAAAAGGAATCCTGCTGAGGAAGAGAGGCGACGGGAGCATTGTGAAATGATGCAGGCCATTCAAGGCCTAACTAGTTCTGTAACAGAACTAATAAAATCGTTTACTAATATGTAAAATAATATCTAAAGTTTAATTAAAATTGAAATAACGTATGCGTAATATTTTTATCTAACTAAGATTTATTGAATTAATTAAGATTGGTTTTTGGTTTTATAACAGTATAAAAAATGGAATGCAAATTTCAATTTGTTTTCTTTTAACAAAAAGGATAAATAAATGAACAAATAATGGAAGTAAGTAGTGTATTTCGAAAGTCGAATTGTGAGAACATTTATATATGTATGTACATAAGTTTATGGACTGGCTTCTGTATATATATAACGAAAGAGTTGATATATATCTTGATCTTGTTCTTTCACCTTCGCGCATGTACTGTGAAGAGTTATAATCATTAATTGGAGAATCAAAGTCTTCTGCAACCCCGTCATCTATTTCGTTGAACGTAATGCCTGCTTTCGTCATTATAGATATTATGCAACATAACGCAAGTACTAGCAAACAAAGCGGAAGTTTCGTGTGAATAATGTAGAACTCGTTGGTCAACAAACATCTGGAGCGATATTTTAAAACACCAAATGCTCTCTCTATGCAGTTTCTTGCAGAACCATGTAATTTGTTGTATTTTTGCTCTTTATGGGTATTAGGTGTTCCCACTGGTGTTAAAAGCCACGGTTCTAGAGGATAACCTTGATCGCCAAGAAGCCAAGATTTTCTCCGTTGTTGCTCAGATGTATTAGTATGCTGACGAATGAGATGTTCTCGTAGGTTAGAAGTTGCCCAAATTCCAGAGTCATGTGTTGCACCCGGAAATTTAGCATTTACAAATGGAAAACATAATCGGTGATCGCAAACCTAAAAAACGATACATTCAAAACTTGCATTGGCATATATGTATGTATGTGCATGCAAAAACAAAACTTACTGCTTCAACATTGATACTGTAGAATCCTTTTCTACTTAAATAAAAATTAAGAGGACGTTCGACATTATTTGATGGTGGAGCAATGATAGCGATATGCAGTCAATTGCTCCTATGGTGCTTTTTATTCCAAATTTTCTAAAAAATCTGGAACATATTTCAAATAAATTAGCATATTATTATTTGTATTACAATAATACTTGTCCCGTTTTTATAAAAGTTTCTTCCTCTATTGAACTGGGAAACTTTATTTCCCTACTTGCTCGCAAACTTCTCGAAAGGGATGACTGACTCATGGGCAAGTTGACGTTGTTACCTACACATTTCTGATATGAGCCGTGTCCAAAGAAGTTCAAAGCTGCTAGAACCTTTACAGTTAAAGGACGTTTTCTGATTATCATGTGGGGCCAGTTCACCAATTAGGCGGCGGCAAATTTCACGAGTTAATCGAAAATTTTGTACAAAGGTATTCTCGCTCAAAGAAAATGGATTGCTATCGTCGCGTAAACTTTTTAAATGCCTATTCTCACAATTTTCATCTTCGTTTAACAATTATAACAAAAGTAAAATATCTTCCATTTTCACAACAAGATGCACAATCAGATATTTAATTGCACTGCTGTCAAGAGCATTTGACATCTTAACAACTAATAAAGAAAAGAGCTTTTTATTTCAGACACAGAATACCAAATGCTTGATAAATTTTAAAAATTTGACAAATTAGAAATATGTTGAATTTGTCAAGTGCACAGAATAGGGGTGATAGTATGCATAAGCTTGAAATATGTATGTAGGTGGGACCACCTGTTGGTTTACTTATACGTTTATATGATTGAGATGAAGGCAATTACCATGATTTTTAACAATTTGTTGCTACCAAGTAATTGATAGTTTACGTGGTTCGACGAATTTAAATTTATAGATACATACATATATACTATATACTTCCATATAAAATATATTTAAACGTACAGTTTAAGGAAATCGTAATTACTTCCTTCGAAAAATTTGATTATTTTGAGACACAACATATTGCTAATAGCAATAGACAAAGATATTTAAAATCGCCAATTTGAAAACTGGTAAAGATACTTTCAAATTTTTAATGGTGTGAATTTTTATACCCTGAACAGGGTATATTTAGTTTGTCACGAAGTTTGTAACACCCAGAAAGAAGCGTCGGAGACCCTATAAAGTGTATATATAAATGATCAGTACGTTGAGCTGAGTCGATTTGGCCATATCCGTCTGTCTGTCTGTCCGTCTGTATATGAACTAGTCCCTTAGTTTTTAAGACATCGTTTTGAAATTTTGCAAACGTCATTTTCTCTTCAAGAAGCCGCTCATTTTTCGGAACTGCCGATATCGGACTACTATAACATATAGCTGCCATACAAACCGAACGATCAGAATAAAGAGCTTGTATGGAAAACTTTCGCATTTGACGTGGTATCTTCACGAAATTCGGCATGGATTACTGCTTAAGGTAACAATATAATTTCCAAAAAATTGTTCAGAACGGATTAATATAGCATATAGCTTCCATGCAAACTGAGCACATAGTTACTAACAGATATGCACCTGTGAAGAGTATTTAGCTTCGGTGCAACCGAAGTTAACGTTCGGTTTGTTCTTGTTTTTTTATCGTCATTACCAATCCTATACATTCTATACGATATGTACATATATGAATACGTCGATGCGTTTTAAAATTCTGATACCGCCTTTATATATATTACTTACTTATACAGGTACAGAACCAAAAACATCTTGCTATGTAAATCTAGGCAACTCCATTCCCGACATACGTAATATACGAAAAATTCATTAACTATAAAAATGTGATAAATAAACAGATAGTGAATGAAATCTAAAAAAATGTGCCGTAATGCATTAGCTACCAAAGGAAGCTGGGTAACAACAGCAGTTGGTGGAAACAACACCCTCTTGAGTTGCTGATGAGCTACAGCCCTAGCACTCGCAAACGTGCACTTATGAAGGCATTAGCATTGTGATTCTGGCTCACATGTTCACTTTCTGTCGCCTTTTCCAGCAGATATGGCGCTTCACCCAAACATTGGTTCCAGTTATGCTACACTAAAATTAATATTTTTGGCTTCCTTCGTGTTCGATGCGGTGTCTACATTAGTACGAGAATGTACATATGTTGTTCACTTTACGCCTTTTACCCGTAATTATGTTTTCGTGTGCTTATCTGCTTTGTTATGTTTCTTCGTTTGTTTAGTTGTCTTGTAAAAGCAATTCTATCTTCCTTCTTGTTACTACTGGCGGTCATTAGTACCAGATGTTAATGTCTTTCAAAAATAGTTTATAAATAAAATTCTGTGTTTCAAGCTATGTTATACGGGGCTACATATACCATATTAGTGCAGCAAAGGCATGCCCCCAATGTTCAGAAAAGTTCTTGTAGGGAAAAAAAATTGGTCGGAGTAATCAGGAGGATGGAGTCATGTGTAGAAGTTCACGCAAGTGAGGAAAGTTTTCTGATCGCCATTCACTTGGGAGTGGCCAGAAACGATTCTTTTACACATGGCTCAAGCAGCTTACTACTTCCGGTCTTTGACCAAGTATCCTCTGGGTAGCCTAAGAACATCCGTTCGAAGGCGAGCTAATGTGAGAAGGCGAAACATTCCCTACATAGGGTTGTGCGCTGGGCTTGGGACCCGCCACGTAAAAAACAATACCAATGAAACAGTTTAAACAGCCTCGGATGAGAGACCCCCCTTTTGATGACGACCATGACAAACGGAATAAGGACTACGATTTGAGGGCATGCACCTGGAATGTCCGGACCCTTAATTGGGAAGGTGCCGCTGCCCTGCTGGTTGAAGTCCTCGCAAAAATAAAGGCTGACATCACCGCCGTCCAAGAAATGCGATGGACGGGACAAGGACAGAGACGAGTAGGTCCTTGTGACATTTACTACAGTGGCCATATAAAGGAGCGCAAGTTTGGTGTGGGATTCGTGGTGGGAGAGAGACTCCGTCGCCGAGTACTAACATTCACTCCGGTGAATGAACGTCTAGCCACAATCCGCATCAAAGCGAGGTTCTTCAACATATCGCTGATTTGCGCTCACGCCCCGACGGAAGAGAAGGACGATGTGACCAAAGATGCCTTCAATGAGCGCTTGGAGCTCGCTTATGAGAGCTGCCCCCGCCACGATGTCAACATCGTTCTTGGCGACTTTAACGCCAGGGTGGGCAAAGAAGGTATATTTGGCACTACGGTCGGTAAATTCAGCCTCCACGACGAAACATCCGCAAATGGGTTGAGGCTGATTGACTTCGCCGGGGCCCGAAATATGGTTATCTGTAGTACTAGATTCCAGCATAAGAAGATTCATCAAGCTACCTAGCTGTCTCCGGATCGAAAAACTACCAACCAGATCGATCATGTTGTGATTGATGGAAGACCCCTCTCCAGTGTTTTAGATGTGCGTGCGCTCCGAGGTCCTAACATCGACTCGTACCACTATCTTGTTGCAGCTAAGATTCGCACTCGCCTCTGTGCAGCGAAAAACGCACGCCCACAAACACAAGGAAGGTTCGACGTCGAGAAGCTGCAATCACAACAGACAGCCGAACGATTTTCTACTCGGCTTGCACTCCTGCTCTCTGAGAGCACTAGTCAAAAACTCGGTATAAGGGAACTGTGGGACGGCATTTCAAATTCCTTACGTACAGCTCCAACCGAAACCATTGGTTTTCGGAAAGAGCAAAAGAACAGCTGGTACGACGAGGAGTGCCGTGTCGCAGCGGAGAGAAAACAGGCTGCCTACCTCGCGACGTTACGATCGACCACTATACGTGCGGAATGGGATAGATACCGAGAGCTGAAGAGGGAAGCGAGACGCATTTGCAGACAGAAGAAGAAAGAGGCCGAAATGCGTGAGTACGAAGAGCTTGATAAGCTGGCCGACAGGGGTAATGCTCGAAAATTCTACGAAAAAATGCGGCGGCTTACAGAAGGTTTCAAGACCGGAGCATACTCTTGTAGAACCCCCAAAGGTGATCTAGTCACTGATGCCCAGAGCATAGTTAAATTATGGAGGGAACACTTCTCCAGCCTGCTGAATGGCAGTGAACGCACAACACCAGGAGAAGGAGAACCCGATTCCCCAATCGATGACGATGGAGCAGAGGTTCTATTGCCCGACCATGAAGAAGTTCGAATAGCAATTGCCCGCCTCAAGAACAACAAAGCGGCAGGGGCCGACGGACTACCGGCCGAGCTATTCAAACACGGCGGCGAAGAACTAATAGGGAGCATGCATCAGCTTCTTTTTAAAATATGGTCGGACGAGAGCATGCCCAACGATTGGAATTTAAGTGTGCTATGCCCAATCCATAAAAAAGGAGACCCCACAATCTGCGCCAACTACCGTGGGATTAGCCTCCTCAACATCGCATATAAGGTTCTATCGAGCGTATTGTGTGAAAGATTAAAGCCCACCGTCAACAAACTGATTGGACCTTATCAGTGTGGCTTCAGACCTGGAAAATCAACAACCGACCAGATATTCACTATGCGACAAATCTTGGAAAAGACCGGTGAAAGGAGAATCGACACATACCACCTCTCCGTCGATTTCAAAGCTGCTTTCGACAGCACGAAAAGGAGCTGCCTTTATGCCGCGATGTCTGAATTTGGTATCCCCGCAAAACTAATACGGCTGTGTAAACTGACGTTGAACAACACGAAAAGCTCCGTCAGGATCGGGAAGGACCTTCTCCGAGCCGTTCGATATCAAACGAGGTTTCAGACAAGGCGACTCCCTATCGTGCGACTTCTTCAACCTGCTTCTGGAGAAAATAGTTCGAGCTGCAGAACTAAACAGAGAAGGTACCATCTTCTATAAGAGTGTACAGCTGTTGGCGTATGCCGACGATATTGATATCATCGGCCTCAACACCCGCGCCTTTAGTTCTGCTTTCTCTAGGCTGGACAAGGAAGCACAGAAAATGGGTCTGGTAGTGAACGAGGGCAAAACGAAATATCTCCTGTCATCAAACAAACAGTCGTCGCACTCGCGACTTGGCTCTCACGTCACTGTTGGCAGTCATAACTTTGAAGTTGTAGATAATTTCGTCTATTTAGGAACCAGCATTAACACCACTAATAATGTCAGCCTGGAAATCCAACGCAGGATTGCTCTTGCCGACAGGTTCTACTTCGGACTGAGTAGGCAATTGAAAAGTAAGTAAGTATGAGATATACGATGACATTGACATAGTTCGGCGAATTAAAAGACAGCGGCTACGCTGGCTAGGTCATGTTGTCCGGATTAATGAAAACACTCCAGCTCTGAAAGTATTCGACGCAGTACCCGCCGGGGGAAACAGAGGAAGAGGAAGACCTCCACTCCGTTGGAAGGACCAAGTGGAGAAGGACCTGGCTTCGCTTGGAATATCCAATTGGCGCCACGCAGCGAAAAGAAGTAACGACTGGCGCGCTGTTGTTAACTCGGCTATAATCGCGTAAGCGGTGTCTACGCCAATTAAGAAGAAGAAGAAGAATCAGGGACTGCCGAACTTCACTAAATTGAAATTAATTCATGCTAATCTGAAGCAGAAATCTACAGCATTTTAAACAAAGTACAATATTTTGAGCATAATAAATGATTCAACTGCTAAATTTTCGACTACGACTACTGCGTGCCTGTTAAGAAATTGTAAAAGCGCCAATATTCTCATAGGCTATTTTGAATGAACAAATAGCTAACGATCTTAAATATTCAACGAATAAACCATTTTCGTACCAATCCATTTCCTACTGGGTAAGTAATTTCCATATGTGGTTTATGCTGCGTGCTCCTTTTATTTCTCACAGACACTTCTGTTTGTTATTCTTTTCCGCGTTTAGTTCTTTACTGCAGTAGTTTACATTTATAAATACATTAATTTTTTATATGCAATCACAGTACGTTTTGCAACATATCTTTGTTGTACTGTCTAAACATACCTAAGCAATAAATTTCATTACTTCTTTGAGTTGTATAAGATTCAAGGGGAGAACTAGGCTGCAGCCCGAATTATTCACTACTTTAATTGCAATACAGCAGATTGATTTCTGAATAAGGAACATTCATTTGTTCTTTGTAAGCATATGGCAAAAAATGCTAAAGAGGATGGGTGGTACTTTAGCTACGGAATATTTGCACCTACTCTTCGCTGACCTCAGAAAAAGTTGTGGTTGTTTTAGATGATTTTTGTTATTTTTGGGAGTATTCCTTTGTCAAAAGGTTTTAAGAGAATTGGGTCATTATTATTTACATACCTTTTCTACAACAGAACGTTTCAAGAACTTAATGTTTATATTACAGAAAACCTTTTTCTATGCTATGTTTCTAATGTGACTCGCTAGTGCTTAAAGATAAATTAAAATTTATCTCAGTGTGAATACTTCTATAATTTGATTACTTTTTCTCACAAGAATACGATTTTTTACTATTTACTGCAGTTCAGTGACAGTACAAGTATTTATGGTTTCATCATTTTCTTAAACCGTCTAGTTCATATCTTCTCCATAATCGCGCTTGTGTGAAATCTTGCTGAAAAATTGTGACAGTAAGCATACTTTTTATTAAAATATACTATTGAGACGGTCTAATTATGGAACGTATTGTTCCGATGTTACGTAGTTTTGGCACAAAAGAACATCATTATGAGAATAATATAAATAATATTTCTCAATGTTTCAATATCAATATATCCTTACATATTCCTATCTCACATATTTACTGAATATTTACAGTAAAAAGTCAGCCAGAGGCATTAAAGTGCACACATTCGGTATTTGGGGACTTGAAAAGGTACAGTTCAATTTTGACAATTTTGAAACGTGAGGCGAAAAGCCTTGAAAGACATATTTCTGCAAAGTTTATTTATCTTCATGGCTGCTTGAATAATATATATTTTGTGAAGAGAAAGAACCAGAGGTAATTTAAAATTGTGATATATGGTAGTAGGCGTGAAAGTTGTCGGTTTCATCAATGTATTTATATCTTTACTACATGGTCTTGTCTCGTTTGATGTAGTATATATGACGATTAGTTTTAAGTGTTACAAATATCCGTTAGGTAAACAAAACTATTATATTCTTCTACAACATGTTCGAGAGTATAAAAATGTAAGATGAGTAATGTTTTAGTATTGTAATTCATATGTATTATATGTAGTGTTTGTCGAATTTTACAAAAAAATGTTAACGTATTTGTGTTAAATTTTGGTCAAACACTTAACAAATGTCATCACCGTATTCACCTGATTTTGCTCCATGTCATCTAGTTTTATTGTAACTCAAAGAACCGCTTTGGAGAAAGCGTTTTGAGTAAATTGAAGACATCAAAACAAATTCGACGCGAGAGCTGAGGTCGACTGACATAAACACACACTAGTTGACAGATCGCGCTAATTTTTGGCATCATAATTAAGGACAGTTGTACCAACCTAGGAAAAAATATATACCTGTCTTCCATATAAGCGGGAGATTTAAATGAAGAATTCCCGATACTTTTTGGGTGTATACAAAAATATAGTAGTGATTTTGACAGTTCCTTCATTTAATCCTTTGTGGGTTCTAAGTTCTATTTCTTATATACAACCAGTTAAGAAAAAAATTTAGAAATAAATAGACCCAACTGTTTCGACAGCACCTTTGAAGGACTCAAAGTTAAATTTTTTGAATATATGTATGTATATCTTATACATATGTACATATACATATAAAAATTAATCGCAAAATGTGTTGCTAAGCGCATAACTCAACGACGCCTGCACCAATTTGGCCACTTTTTTTTTTAAATGTTCCTTCTGGTCCAAAGATGGTTTTTACGGCGAGAAAAATTCGAATAATTGCCGAAAGCCTCCTAACAGCCCTTTTCTTTTTCCCATACAAACCTTATATAAAGATGAATGTTTGGTTGTCAGTAACGGTAAGAGAACGGCTGCACCAATTTTAATAAAATTTTTAGAGGTTGTTCGTTGTGAATCGGGGAAGGTTAAGAAATAAAAATACCTTTTACTTTTCATGAGAAAAAGTCAGAAAATTGGTAATTTAATAGCCACTGTATCGACGTCGCTCACATTTAGCATTCAATTTGGAGGCGTAAATATCGAAGTTGACAACACTTGGATCGTACCATATTCACCACTGTTGTCTAATTCACATTCAAAACTTTTGACAATGTTGAGAATTGCAGTTTGGTGAAATCGATCAGCAAGTATCAAAATGGTCGGTTCGTGAACTTTACTTACTTTTGCAATTCGTGAAAGACCCGACTGTTGTTGCGGTTCAATTTCATTTGAGTCATTGAATATTGTGAATGATGCAGTGTGTGCAACTTTTTGAGAAGCATACATATCCATCGATCATCTTGACAATGAATACGAAGCCGTGAAGTGGAAGTTCTTTGGAGAGGCTTGGTATGCCGCAGCATCATTTGCGTCTCAAAGTTGGATCTGTCATTATTATGTTTCACAATCTTCATGCGCCGAAACTGTGTAATGGAACCTGACCGATTGTGACGCAGTTATCGAATGCAAGGGGACAGCCATTTCAGTTCAAACGTAGTCAGTTTCCAGGGAAAATTCAACAGGACACAAGGATTTTCGTTAGAAGAGTGTGGCATAAATCTAGAAATGCTATTTTTTTCACACGACCATATATGTATGTATACGTGGCGTGTTCACGAGTTGGAACCCCATCTTCTCTATACATTTACGCACCAGAACAGAAACCAAAAAATTTTGTTTATCAAGCTGCGCTACATTAAAAAAATGTAAAAAAATCACAAATAAAAGATTTTCAACACAAAAAAAATGCAGCTATCATTTCATTTCAAAACACATAAAATCACGTCGGACAACGGGTGCGGGGTCAGCTAAATAACTTGAAATAAAAAATGGGGATATGTTCTATTGGTTTTCTTTTTTCACAGTCGAAGAATCAAAATGCTAATTGCTACCTGCTGTAGAGACTACACATATGTAAATATAAATGTACAAAATGTATGTGTATTATCAATTAAATAAAATTATGCTGTATTCCCTAACCATAGTATTCTAAAATTCTATTTCTGCATTAAAAAGGGTTAAAATTCAAGTGTTAGAATTTTCCAATAAAATTCAAAGCTGTCATATCGATTTTCTTTTTAACGATGCACCTAATTCCTGGATGTTTGGTCATTAAATTTACTAATTATTGCCCTTACTGCTGATATATGTAGATGTCCGTAATTGACTGTCAATAGTTAGTTAGTAGTTTATGTGATGTTGATATTTTTTCAGTAATTTTATTACCAAATTGTGGCTACCTGTAGTATATTGATACAGGTTGATTTTTTTATATTTGAAAAGTTCGTTTTATTGAAACCATTTAATTAAAACAAAAATACACATGAGCTGCAATGTTTAAAAAATTTCACAATAAAATAAATAATGTGAAAAAATTAATATAGTTTAAAGCAAATTGTTCATAATGTTACTGTTACTTGATTAATTCAGTCATAAAAAATGTATAGAAGAAAATAAAATCAAAAGTTTTTTGAAACTCCAGGTGAAGTACCTCAAATCCATGACTGTTTAGAAGTGATGACTTCTCCACCTTGATAATTTAGAGTTTTATTTAAAACTATAAGTTAAACCATGAAATTCTTAAGCATTTTATCATTTAAAAGCTTACATCAACACATTTATAATTGGATAAGTTTTACAACAATGATCTGCGAAAAGTGAGCTACAAACAAGTTTGAAGTTACAAATAAACGTATGTACTCCCTAAAGTACTTTGTCATTGATTCCGTAAAATGAAAAGGAGAGAAATAGAAATCAAAATCAAAACTTGTTTGTTTACATTTTCGACACACGCAATTCTAAACAACCATACCTGGGTACATACAACCAGTGCAAAGCTTACTCCGATCTCCGCTGGTGTGCGAGCTCACGGAAAATACAAAAAATTTGGCAGTCATTTTGGACTTTTAAGCATTTCTCTTGAAAGCTAAAGTTGTAGGCATGAACATACATAAATAAAGTAGACAGAACTAGCAAAAAGATGAAAACGAGAAATATTTGTTTGTTTACATTACACTGCTTGCCAGTTCATTCACACTCACTGTTTCGATACTACGCCTCAGGTATGGTTGTTTATACCAAAAATTATTTTTAACAAAACATTGATTGATTTAGAATATGTTTCAGATGAAATTTAGAGTAATAGTCGATGATAGAATTTAAAGCATGTCAATCTTTGCCTCCACTTTATTAATCCATTATAAATTAAGTCTGATTTTTTGAACGAAAGCGATACAATCAATTAATCCTGTAAATCAAATATACATACTGTAAGAAAGAGATTGTGATAATTCTATCCAATCCTAATAGATAACCTTTTTTCGCCTATTTATTTTGTTATGATAATTTATTTGATTGTTTGAGTCGCCTTTACTTTAAATTTAGATAGTTAAATTATTTATAAATGTTTAATTGCCCTAATTTATGGTCTCGCTAGAAACATACGCTGTCTTTAACGCGTATTAATTACTATTTAAGTTTTTCTTTATTTCAACTCCGAAGTGTCGAGAAAGGGTTGAACAGTGATGAAGCAGCCGACGAGTTTGAGAGGAAGGTTATAAGGAGTCAGAAGAAATATATCGATAACATATACGTAAAACTGCCAAATTAATACTTTTATTGATTACAATTGAGTACATCATTACACTAACATCAAAAATTTTACGCTTCTGCTATCAGTTATAATCTAGTCCTAACCAAGATTCAAGTAATTCGTAGTTTGTATTATTTTTTTCCTTCTCCTGTATACTTGTGATACGTGATGTTTCATTATTTGCATTTTAGATGAAAATATGCTCTCTAGCACTTATTTTGGAAATTAATTTTTTAATTAATTAATTAATTTTGAACTCCTACGCCAAAGTGGTATAAACAGGAAAAACATTAACTTCGTTTGCACCTAAGCTAGAATACACTGAACACATAAAGAAGTTTCCATACAGGAACTCGAGTCTGATCGTTCAGTAGTTCGATATGGAAATTTTCTTGGTACATTATATTGTTTTAACGGCGGTTCCAACAAATGAGCTTTTTTTTGGGAGAAAACGTATACCATTACAGACATGGTTAAACTTAGCTCATCATACTGATTATTTATACATATATACATTCTATATAGCCTGCAACGTTTTCTTCTGGGAGTTACAAACTTCGCGGCAAACTTCAAACACACTGTTCAAGGTTTAGTAATAATACATATACAGGCAACTGCTGCAATTATATCCAATCATAATGCAGCGCGCAATGCTGGTTGGCCACAACAGTCATCATGATTTAGTGCTTTACTGGTAGAAAAATATATTTGTTGGGATCAATTGATGAGGGCAAACTGCTGCATCAACTAATTTATCGCTATAAAAACGTGGAGTTACAGAAAGAATACAGGCAGTATAAAAAGAGTTAGCAGTTAACGACAATTTCCTGTCTATGCATGCTTGTATTTTAATTTTTATGAAAGAATATAAAATACTAAGGAATATATATGTATGTACATCCATTGCAACTATTTTATTATACATTTTTACTCAAGTATTCTTAGTTCAAGACAACGTTCAAGCAAAGCGATAAGAATCGCTCAAGTAATACATGACCAAAAATAAATTATACTGCGTTCAACTTGTGTGCATAATAATTAGTTGGCCACAATTATTCTATTGTTCTTGTAGTTGTTGCAAGTTGAAAAATTAGCAGTATGCTTGTCACACGCATTACAGCAAACCTCTAGCCTCTGGACCGTAGCTGTTGAGTCAGCTTGAACTTTAATCGCGGTCACTAAGGTTGCCCTCGAAATGAAATGCCCACCAGCCGACTGTTTGGAGAACACTGCTTAGGTTTGCTTCTCCTGTTGACTTTTGAGAGTTAGATTTTAGCCCATCCCCTCCGTCTTCACCTCAATAACATTTTCGTTAATCGTCGTTGCGGTTTCTTTGTGAGCTAGTGACATAATTTGATATTGTTTTATATATTCCAATGGAACGCTTTGTCACTTCTTTAGTGTGACGTCATTTCAACGGCTTATACATATATTTATGCATCTGAGCATCGGATGGCAAACTTGTTTCTATGCGTGCGTATACTTTTGTCTTCAGTCCAAGCAAAATGGATGCGCAATGGTAAGATTAGCTGTGATTTCTCGCATTTTGTGCAATTTTCCTTCCGACTTTCGCCATGACTTATGCAAATGATTGTTGATGATTCATTTCACAGTCTAAGCGGAGTTTACGTCAGTTTTTGAAAATTTTTGAATATACTATATAATGAGAATTCCTAATGTGTGTACCCTTAAATTCCGTTAGATTTAAATAAAAAATTGGTTTGGTGGATTGTTTGATTACTTTGATTTTTAAAACTGTTTAATGGAATCCACCTAAAATATTAATGAATGGATTACTGTAAATTCGTTCACATAACTATTCATAAGTCTAGCCCACATTATATGTGTTCGTGGTTTTTGTAGTTATGTATGCGTAATTATTATTATAGCTGAATTTTTATCTCACTTGCTGCAGCACTCCCACAATACTGTTCCCTGTCAAGTACGGTGGATAACATTTGTCACACATTTTCCAAGCTAAAAGCAGATATAGTGTAATTGTGCTACTAAACGAGCGTTAGATGTGTTCAATTAATTAAAATGGATGAAACAATTACTACAATTACACATATTAGCTTTGTCTTCTTGGAATATGCGTATTCAGATGCGTGTGCATATGTATGTACATATGTACGTACATAAATTACCACAACTCAAATGAAGAAAGTCTTTCAATTAAGATGAACACTTTCTGTTAACGACACTGCTACTGTCGCACTATTTTTTTGAATGTATAAAAGGAGAAGGAAGCTACGCCACAGTAGACAGATCTACTCGATGGAGAAACGACTATGTGCTATTAGATTAGTAAACGAGAAACGTATCGAGATCTTAGGTCTAATAGGTCTAATAATAATTATATATAAATAAATGAGCCGCGGACATGTGAAAAACTTCAGATCAAGATCTCAAAAACTGAGGAACTAATTCTCATTCTGCCATAAGTTCTGTTACAAGGTTAGGTTTACACAAGAATATATTTTTTAATAAGGTTAATTTTATTTAACAATGTATACATTAAAACTCAATCTATAAAATTTTTTCAAAATGGTCACCCCCCACACAAGTCCTCCAAAAATGCTCTAATTAAAGGTTTTTGAAAGTCTTTAAATTTCTGCTGGGTATTTTACAGGTCATGTTCTCCAACTCTGACCACAAACGGTAGTCCAGAGTAGTAGGGTTAAAATCTGGACTATCAGACGGTCGATAATCTGCAGTTCTGATACGAGGAATATTGCTTTTAGCCACTGCTGGGTGATTATTGCTTAGTGTATTGGTGCAGAATCTTGTTGAATATTGCTTAATTGCTTTATCACGCCTTCCAAAATCTCCTGGTGGTACACTTTTGCTCAAGTCTTAAACTCTTTTTCACAGAAGTGAAGAGCAGCTGAATGCAGCGAAGCAGGTGACTACGTTGAAGCTCTGGAATGGACACCTCTAAATCGATTCCGCTCGTCACGCTAATCATTTACTTATACACTTTATAGAGTTTACGACGTTTCCTTCAGGGTGTTCCAAATTTCTTGGCAAAGTTATTATGCCCTGTTCTGGATACATTTATGATATATTTGGTTAAACCGCATTTGAAAATAAATTGATATTATTCACGATACCAAATATATTTTCAGCTTTTTACTAAATGTGAAAAAGGGCATCTAAGTGCACTCACCCACATTTTAATGAAACTAAACTCTTCTTTAGCTGCACTTTATATATGGAGCACACAAAACCCCAACAATGCCTAAATCGAAAGAGCAACATATCGGAAACACTGCACAACACAAAACAACTGACTGACTTTTTATTATACCCTGAACAGGGTATATTAAGTTTGCCACGAAATGTGTAACACCCAGAAATAAGCGTCGGAGACCCTATAAAGTGTATATATAAGTGACTAGTACGTTGAGCTGAGTCGATTTAGCCATGTCCGTCTGTCTGTCTGTCCATTTGTATATATACGAACTAGTCCCTCCGTTTTTAAGATATCGTTTTGAAATTTTGCAAACGTCATTTTCTCTTCAAGAAGCTGCTCATTTGTCGGACTTGCCGATATCGGACCACTATAACATATAGCTGCCATACACACTGAACGATCGAAATCAAGCTCTTGTAAGGAAAACTTTCACATTTGACAATGTTGGCACAGGTTATTTTCTAAGGCAACAATGTAATCTCCGAAGAAATTATTCACATCGGATTACTATAGCATATTGCTTCCATACAAACTGAACGAATGTCAAATGCTTGCATTGGAAACCTTTTCAGTTAACTAGATACATATATTCTGCAAATTTGGCGTAGTTTATTCTCTAAGGCAACGCTACAATAGTGGAAGAAATTTTGCAAGTGGGAAAATAAAACCTGCCATACAAAATGAAAAATCAAAATTAAATTCATGAAATTTAGCATGGATTATTGTCCAAGATATCGCTTTAATCCTCAAAATAATCGTTAAGGTCAGACGTCCGTACAAACTGACCAATCAAAATCAAATTCATATATGGGCAACTTTGGCTAAATAAAATGTTTTCCTTTGGATGAGAACCACTGGCCGGTTACGTCTTTAGATTTACTTAAACACTTAGTCACTAAAAGAAATGCACCTGTGAAGGGTATATTAGCTTCGGTGCAGCCGTAGTTAACATTTGACCCCAAACAAATGTGTGGGCAAATTTGTTCCGCAGCCTAGGCAGCTGTAAAAGAACATACTTGTATGTATAACAATAGCAGCCGCAGAGGCAGAGAAGCGGGTTACACAGCAGTGAGCGTCAGGGTGCAGTGAAAAGCGCAACAACTGGATGCTGCGCTAGTTCCAATGCGGCGATTGCAGGTCGTTGATTGCAAACATACAAATACACTTAGAATGTTTTAAAAGCTCTTTTGCTGTGTGTGTCAGAATCCATGAGAATGTTTGTATGTTTTTCTGTATAACTTTTGGCACACTTTTTTTTGTCGGTAGTTCGGTCGGTAAACAAAAGCGACTTGTTTCGATCTTCTTGTATAAGTGTTAGTGAAAACAACAACAACTACAATGTATTTATTTAAAAGTAAATAAAATATATATGTAGACCTAAGACTCCAGACATTGTTTTTAGGTTAGGAAATTCAAATAACATCTTTGTCTTTAGATGTATAACCGGAAATGTTCTTTAGTTTTTTAAGAAAGAATTATAGCGGGATTCTGTAACCAGTCTCTAGTCTCTATTTGAGTCATTTTGAGGTAAAATCTCAATTTGTGACTAGTTACTATTCGCTAAACAGTCTCTAGCGTTAGTCTCAAAATATTGACTCAAACTTGAGACCTGGTAATTAGCAGGTCACAAAACCAAAAAGAACTCTTGTCTGCCATTTTGAATATACTGAATAGAGATCATCACAGATATTAATCGATTGAAGTTATTTTCTATTTTGTAAGCAACTCAAATACGAAACGGTTAAAAATAAATCAATTTTACATAAATTTCGTAAATATTATGAAACAAAGTCAACATATATTTTTACTTTTATTGATAATTATGTTTTTTGACTATGTTATAGAAAATTTAATATTTGTTATCGACATATTTATTTTCATTCAAGTTTAAAAACATCTCTGAATAATGAATTGTAATAGATTTTGTGATTTAATCGTAATTTAGAGACTTGAGACAGTATCACAGTACAGAATCGCACGGTTAGATTATGTTCCCTGTTAACAACAGTATTATCGACATTTTTGTGGAAGAAAAAGAATGTCTATCAAAGTAAATTTCTGTAAACTGTTATGGAGAACATACTTTACATCATGCTGACAGTGAATAAAAACGAGAGGTTTACGTGGTTGACCAGCAATAGTATAATTTGAGTTGGAGTAAGATGCAGCAACAAATCGTTTAAAAGTTGGTAATAAGTTATCTCACGACGAGAAAGACGTTCACAATAACTGGGGCTGTCTCAAACCATAACCTGGCGGATTTGAGCAAGGATCTTTTGGTCGACAAATGCAGTGATTTGAAATATTTTTTCACTAAATCTTTATAGAACTATCTGAAAATATAAAGGCATCCCTTAGAAAAAACTGTTGCTGATGAATACTTCCGAAAGCTCTTATTATTACTAATAACAAGTATGGAAGGGCTAAGTTGGGGTTTAACCGATCATTTAATAGTCTTGCAATTTGCAAGAATCAAAGTCAGGTAAATACTTTAAGGTGTAAATAGAATCATATAGAGTAAAGTCAGCCGGATGTTCGAAAATCCTGATATTAGATATAGGGGCTAGGCCAAGTTTTTGCTCAAATTTATCTATTTTCAGCACAAATATACGCTGTTATGAATAAAAGACGCTCTCTTATTTTCATTGAGCTATACAAACATATTGGCCGATACGTGCGGTATAAAGTCAACCCGAAGTTCGAAAAAGTTCTTTAGTAGGTATATGGGGAAATATTTATCTGACTCAACTTATTTTTGATACACAGAGTTACTATTATCAGGAAAGGATTAACCTGAATTTCAACTATACATATACATATCTCACATATTGACTGATATTTTTGGTCAATATCAAATTCCACATATTCGGTACCTATGGGCTTTAACAATTTTAGTTGGATTTGGATAATATTAGCTCATAAGGTTGCATAACCTAAAGGCATCATTCGTGCAAAGTTTTATCCCGTTATATCAATTGCTTCTAGATTTGTGTACTGGAAAGTAAAAGAATCAAATGGAATTAAAATTTGATTTTAATGGGCGTGGTTGTGGTCCAATTTCGCCCATTTTCGCACTGTGACATAGGAATATATGTAGCAAGCCATGCATCAAGTTTAGTCGATCTGGCAGTCTGTCGGGCAGGCCCCAAAAAATGTGATTCCACCTAAAATTCGGCAGTGCAACGCCCAAGCGCCCAATTTTGAAGTCGTCTTTTTAAAAGTCCTTTTATACTATCTCGGAGGTAAAATTGCATGTCTCTGTCGTATTTAGTTATTGATTTATCACTTTTTAGTAATTTTTAATGGTACCGCTATTTAGGGAGTGGACGGGGATATCCTCCGATTTCATCTTTTTCAACAGTGCCGATAGGGGCGTTAAATGGATTTGTCGTTAGAGAATTTGGTTATTGTAGCTTAATTGGTTTAAGACTTTGTAAACGCATATGACTCTATATCTATCTCGATTAATTTCGATTCTACTCTGTTGCAACATATTGCAAGAGTATAAAAGTACAAAAATAATCGTTTTAATGCTGCTGCATGTCAATGCAGTAAACTACATACAGCATACTTCCATGAAAGAACAAAAGACAAACCACCAATTACAATGAGTCAACAGCACTGAGAGCCACTGGAAAAAAGCTTAAGGCTGAACCCACACCGGGTTAGTCAAAACAGTTTTTCTTGTCTCATACGCAACTACCCATAGCTTCATATGTAACAACCCACACCGAACAAGACGAAACGAAAATGCATGTTCGTGCTTTGACTTGTTTGAAGAGCTGTTGTCGAACTTCTTATGTATTTTCTACAGCCAACGCACACCAAATGCGACAAAACCGTCTTTGTTGTTGATCCATACATGTTGAGCTACGGCCGAATGAAACAGACAAGACACGACAGAAAAACACGTTTCGTTGCTTATAGCTGAACCGTTGGTTTTCATAGTTAAAATTACGCATTTTTTTAGTATTCTGCATACAAGTTGTTAACACATTGCGATCGGGAAACGAGATTTCTCGTTTTTTAAAAAATTAGACATCGCGAAACGAAAAAAATTCATTTGTGTACTTTGCTGGTAATTTTTAAGCATTTATTTTAGTTCTATTTTTTACCATAATGGATATGGATGATATATTTGAAAGTGAAATGTATAATGATTTATCAGACGTACCCAGTGATTGTGGAAGTACAGATAACGAATTTTAAGACGATTCAGATAGTGATATTGTCCCAATTAAAAAAAGTTTAAACGTATTATTTTATCTGAGAGTAGTACCAAATTAGAAGAATATGAAAGTATAGACAAATAATAGTATATACAAATAATAACCGTAGCTTTAATTCACACACCGAAATAGTTTGATTTCATTAAAAATACCCCGATTTATAGACAAGTTTGAGCAAAAATCGCCCGATGGCAATGTGTTAAAATGAACATTGACGAGGAGAAATTAGTGTTTTTGATCGAGGCAAGGAGCCCAATATTTAATTACGAAACCGACGAAATCTTTGCAAGAACTGATTCGCTTTCTTCTTTTTTCGTTTTATTTCAATGCACACCAGGCGAGACAAAAAGACAAAATGTCGCATTATGCTTCGCTTGGTGTGGGTAGAGCACAAGATGTTTTTGCGTTTTATTAGTCAAAGACGTTTTTGATTAATCCGGTGTGGGATCAGCCTAACGAATCCGTAAGAAGCCAAGAAGTTTAACAGTACGGAGAGTTGTAGCAAATGTAATGAAAAATGAAATTGCGGAATTCACATATGTATGTATGTATTTTTGGGGAAAACGTATTGAGTAAAAGTAATGCGAATGATAGAAACAGAAAATGCTGCACATTCCGAATATACTTCTAAAAAACAAGTTTAACTCGTTAGCCAGTTACTGCGCTCAGTGACAGACAGCCTTTTGAGGTGAACACACATATGTATGAATTTTTATTTATGTGAGCACATATCTGTAAGTTGACTTTCAAGCTGGTTTTTCCTTAAAAATCTGGCAAACACACTGACATTAAGCACGTTGCACGCTGCACTTTTTAGAAATTGTTTGAGCAGCAAGCAAGCACTGAGGTCACATCAGGTGTCCAATGGTAATTATCTCGCGTGCCTTCACTATCCTTACACATTTACTCATTTTATTGTTTTTAATTACAACCTTCTTTCTTTTGTTTCTGCAGATTCTTCGGCTGCCTCCAAGCAATCAGCGCGCCCTAGAGGTTTGATAAACAATTGCTTCTGTGTGTTGTTGTTAAAAGATGCACTTCTCAAATGTAAATTGTTTGCTTTGTTGGCTGTTCATTAATATTTATAGTTTTATGGACTGCAATTTGTGGTCTCGCGACATGTAAACAGCAAGTGTAGCAGATCTATATATCATTACAATGTGAGAATTATTCGCCACAAGAGTTTAGTGGTAATACAAATCGTCGTCCAATTTTTATATTTATGTGGAGAATTTTAAACTCCGTGACTTGTTTTTTATCTTATTTTTTAGGGATCATTTAACTCATAGAAAATCACAACATTCTATCACTTCTACTTTTCCAAGTGAAACCTAATAATAGTTTCCTATTTACATATTAGCGACCCGACACACAATCTGCATAAACGAGTATGTGCTAAGAATAAGAATACGCTTCAAAAAGAAAGAACAACAAAAATGTTTAAGAAAGACTGCGTTCACACGCGAAAACCTTTGTAGTTCTAACTAAAAGTTCGTTTGTCCAGGGGGCGACGAGGAAATTTGAATTTTATCATCTACTTTTTGTATTCATATAATATGCAAATATACATATGTAAAAGAATAGTAATATTTTAAAATTAAAATAATTTGAGAATTTGATATGAAAGGGAATGCAAAAGAATGTTCAACTCAAGTTGCCGGACTGAAGTCACCGAAAAACATCCAAAGAGAATTTCCCGACACTGCCAACAAAATTTTCCGTGTGTAAACTCAGATAAATAAAACAGAAGAATAAGGGAAATAGGGGAAAACGCAACATGAATTATGTGTACTGTGGCATTTGAAATCGCCATTAAACGCAACGCAACCGCTGCACACTGGTCGATTTCATAGGCCAAAAATTAAAAAATAAAAGTTTGAAATTTACCACTGTTTGTATCAAGGCTATTTCTTAAAACACCAATAAAACTAACGGTAAATACAGTTTTTGTCTATTCCATTCGTAGGGGCTACGAAAACCAAGAGAAGTGAGACAATAGAAACATACGGACTGTGCAGTGAAAATAGCTTAAAAATTAGCTCTTATAATAAATTAAATTGCGGTATAAAGTCGTGTTTAATCCCCATAAATCGAAATGAGTATTGATAACAAAGGCATATGTTATATAACTAAGTAGTTTTTATCTAATAATATGTTCTTTTATTATTTTAAAACAATTGTTTTATAAGTGCCCTTTTAGGTGGTACTCGTATGTTTTTCCTTATACATCGATTTAAGGTATACACAAAGTTGTGATCCCTGTCTCGCCCTTAAATTAATCAAGTTTGTTTATATTAGTTAACGTTTTCTAGGTCTATGCTTGTGATTTCGGCTGCAACTTTTTGCAACTTTCTTTGTTATTCATGTTATTCTACCAGGCATGCGATTTTTTGTGTGTTATTTTTTATAATTTTTGGTATTTACGTGTACGTATATTCGTGCATATTTTATTGTTTTTTAGTTTTTTTTTCATCATACATATATACACATATTTGAGCTTTGGTTTTTATTTGATAATTTTCTCACATTTATCAAATGTTTGTTTTATACGTACTTTTATTTAGGGACATCATATCGGTGTAAACTTTCACGCCTATATATTTTTGAATTTTGGTGTTTAGAAAATGTGTGAAGAAATATCACTTATCACCGAAGCAAATTTAATAAAGCTTCATTATGTACTTATTAGAAGCTTCGTTAACAAAAAACTTGATATTAACTTTTAAAAAGTTTCAAAGGAAAAACAGTTATCCTGAGCCAATAAAGGTCTCAGAATCTGATGTTGAAGTTGAGATAAACAAATTATTGGACCACATTGTGTCAGAAATGTAATTAATGAACGCAAAGAGTCCTCTCTTTACCTATTATTAATAGGAAAATGTGGATTTTTTGGCAGCTTTTCTAGGCAGAGCGAACATAAGCAGAAATTTGAAAATAATAATTTGGAAGACAATAATTTATTTGCCACGGCATATGTCCCTGTATAACTGATAATAAAATCGCAAAACGATGAAGAGCACAAACAAATTTGGAAAAACTGCAGACCGACCTTCGTCCATCCGCTATTGCCGTCCTGTTCGAATTTGTAACAGTTTTCGCGCAGAGAAAGAAAAACTCGTGACCGATATTATTAACGCATTTATTCAGACTGCCGTTTTACAATGTCCTATGTTCTAATGTACTGTTTTATAGTACATAGACAAGTTATGTACATATGTATGTATAGTATAAGAGTACAGGATTGGTTTGCAGAGTTGTATTCAGAATTCAACAATCGCCCCTTCAAACCTAGTCAAAGTATTAGAAAATTCAAAATTATATATTAATGTTCATCAATTCGCAATTATAAATATGTTTCTGCTTTCCCAACGCCTTTGTGAGTATATCTGCTGCATTCTCATTTGTTGGAATGTACTTTACATCTATTTGCCCAACATCGTATTTCTCACGGATGTAGTGATACGGAATGTCGATGTGCTTGCTTCGCTTCTTCACCATTGGGTTTTTCACCATAAACTGCGCACTTTGGTTGTCGCATAAAACCGTAGTAGGACCTTTTGTATAGTCCGTGTAACCCAGCTCACAAAGCATACCATGTAGAAAAACTGTCTCGTTTGCACCTTGACACAATGCGATGTACTCTGCTTCCATTGAGCTTACCGCAACCACAGACTGCTTTCTTGACTCCCAAGCTATAGCTCCACCAGCCATCGTAACGAAATAACCTGTGTACGATTTTCTGTCTATACTACCGCTACCCTAGTCTGCGTCTGTGAAACATACAAAATTTTTAAAATTACCAGAAAATTTAAGTTTACCATTTGGAGCTTTCTTCAGATATCGTAGCACGTATTTAGCAGCTTGCATATGCTCTTTATGCGGATGCGAGTTATACTGAGACAACTTTGATACCACATGCGCAATATTCGGGCGAGAGATTATAGCCAGGTACATAAGCCCACCAATTAGCTTTGGTACGCTTTTGTCCCCAAATTGCCGCAATGTTTTTCACACCTCAGTATCGTCCCTGGAGCCCATGGAGTGGCCGCTGGTTTGCAATCTGTCATGCCCCACTGCCGTATAAGTTCCGTAGCATATCGTGTTTGATGTATCGCTATATCACCACGATCACCATCGCGCTCTACTTCCATACCCAAATAAAAAGATATTGGACCGCGATCGATCGCCTCAATATTCTGATTTAAAACTTCTATTATGTTCTGCATTTCTTTTTTGTTTGAGCAAGCCAAAATCATATCGTCTACGTATTGACCGATGATGCTCACCTTGGTATTACAACGTCGTATATATACCGATGGGTATGATTTGCACCTTTTGAAACCTGATTCTAGTAGTATTTGCGTTAATTTTTTGTTCCACTCACGACCGGCTTGCTTCAGACCGTACAAAGCTTTTTTAAACTTGCATACCTTGTTTGGATTGCTTGCATCTTGAAACATTGGAGGTTGACACATATACACCGTCTCCTCTAAATCACCGTTTAGATATACCGCAACGATGTCAATGTGGTTGACCTACAACTTATGCCTTGCTGCCAATGCCAATATTAACCGAATTGTGGAATGGCGAACCACTGGTGCAAATGTTTCGCAATAATCGACGTTATACACTACTATACTTCTGCGAACAGCCTAGTGCAACTAACCTCGCCTTAAACTTCTCAATAGAACCGTCAGGTTTGCGCTTTATTGCATATACTCATTTGCATCCGATTAAATTGCTGTTATTTGGCCTAACCACCAAGTCCCACGTTCCATTTCGCATCAACTAATCGTATTCTTCCGACATTGCCGCTTTCCAGCTATCTGCTTCTTTTGAATTTAGTGCCTCGGTAACAGTGCCAGGATTTTCAACAATAGAACTTAGCGTCTCCGGAGAAGGGCCTGTACAATAAACTTTCTTCGGCCTACCTACTCCGCCTGAACGTACGAATTTAGGTCTTCCTCGCTTTCTCTTATTGTTACCTACAGCAACCTCTTCATAGTTGGACTCAGACTCGCTTTCTGGCTCATTTCGCCCATCTTGCTCATAATTCTCGTTTTCTAAATTCTTGCTATTTGCTTGAGTTGTTCTTTCATTAGTTGTTTGTTCATTTATTTCAACAAGAAATGGTTCTTCGTCTCCATCATTATTCTTTTTATGTGATTCAAAAGACTTTTCAAAAAAATTTACATCACGCGCGATTGTGATTTGATTTGTCTGTAAATTAATAAGTCGGTATCCTTTCGTAGCTGCTTGATAACCTGCGAATTTAAGCTTTACACCTTTAGGCAAACATTTACTACCGCGTGGTTTCGGACCCTTCTGTAGAACCACGGCATCGCAACCAAACGTGCGTAAATGTGAAACTGACGGCTTTCGGTCGTGCCATTTCTCGTACGGTGTAACCGCACCTAAAACTTTTGTTGGACACCTACATATTTCTAATATACACTGCCATGTTGACGGCTTCCGCCCATAACGATTGGGGCAAATTTGACGAATTTAATAAACAACGCGACATTTCAACTAATGTTCTATGGGCTCTTTCGGCCACACCATTTTGTCGAGGGCTGTATGGTACAGTAGTTTGCCGAATGCCATTTTCACTTAAAAATTTCTTAAATTGGGAATTAATAAATTCTTTTCCATTATCACTACGTAATGTTTTAATTTTGCGGCCTGTCTGCTTCTCCGCGGTCGCAGCAAAAAGTTTAAACATGTCGAATGCATCCGATTTTCTTTTTAAAAAATAAACCACCATAAGCCTCGAATAATCGTCTATAAATGAAATAAAATACGATGCACCGCCAACGGAACTCACACCCATTGGCCCGCATAATTCTGTATGTACTACTAAGTCTAAAACATTTTTCGAATAAACATTGCTATAGTTGGCATAGGGAACACTGTGAATTTTACACACCGCACAAGTCAAGCTGTCAAGGATTTTCGGAATATTAATGTTTAAACCATTCACCATATTCATTTTTGATAATTTGTTTAAATCGTTTATGTTAATATGACCGAACCGCCTGTGCCAATTACTTGTGCATTTACTAATCGCATTAACACTATCCGTGTTTCTTTTTATGTTAGCAATAGACATGCCATTTTCTAATTTAGCAGTTAAAATTGTTTTTCCCATTTTATTTTGTATCAAAGCACTATTTTCTTCAAATTTAATTACGTTTCCACTTTCAGCGGCTTTACCGATTGAAAAGAAATTGGAATATAGATTTGGAACGTACCATACGTCTCTTAAACGTATTGTTGTGTATTTTGTCCTCAAAACAACTGTTCCTTTCCCTTGTGCATAAATATAGTCACCTGATGCAAAAATAATTTTATGTTTATCACGAACAAGAGAACTAAAAAATTTTGCATTATTGCACATATGAGACGTTGCGCCGCTGTCGATAATCCAAATGCCGTTTAAATTTCTCTCCTTCTCAAATAGTGACCAAGCTTTGTCATCTACTAGCGCGTTGTTACCTGCGACAAAGCACTGAGGGCGTATATGACCTCTACGTCCACACTTATAAAACCGTATGTTGTTGTTGTTATTACTGGAAACTCGACTTTCGTTAGCTTTTCCTTTTTCCTTCATTTTCGTTCAATTATCACTATAGCTGTCAGTACTTTTGCTGCCACCGACGCTGAACTCGCTGCCCATACCTCTGCCACTGCTACTGCTAATGTTGACTCTGCTAGTTGTGCCTTTGCTGCTGCTGTTGAGACTTCTTTTATTTACAGTGTGTCGCCTTCTATCATTTGCTAAGAAAACTGTTTCTCCGCTATTGCACTTTTCACCGTGCCTTTGCTCCTCTTCCAAAATCTTAGCAATGAGATTGTCCAATTTTGGCAATACGTCCCTACTTTCCATTGCCACCACAAAATTCTCCACTTCGTCGGGTAATGAACAAAGTAATAGAATGGACAAAAAATCATCTTCCATCTCTAAACTTACTTCTTTCAAGTCATCTACGATGCAGCGGAATCCCTTTAGTTGAACCGAAAATTTCTCGCTGGTTTTGAATTGGAACCGAATTAATTTTTTAAATAAATTTACTTTTCTGCATGCTGTGTCTGCCTTGTAGATAGCGCTCAAAGTATCCCAAGCACTTTTAGCTGTAATGCAGTTTTTTATACGGATGAGTTCGCTTGGCTTTACGCTCAACGTAATGGTAGCAAATGCCTTCCTGTCGCACAGAAGCCAGGCTGCCTTTTCTGATTCCGCTTCTGGACACTTTTCCGCGACAGCGCTCCACAAATCCAGAGTGATGGGAAGGCTTTTCATTTGGATGCTCCGAGTGGCATAATTATCGCCACTCAATTTTTCGACGCTAGCTATAGCATTAGCCATTTTAACGCGTTTATTGCTTTTGACGTCAGATGAGCAAATTAACCGAATTTTTGTAACTTAAATATTCTTACGAACCGAAAACTTGAAACCCATATCTATCTGGGCCCATAACCTTTGTAACAGTTTTCGTGCAGAGAAAGAAAAACTCGTGACCAATATTATTAACGCATTTATTCAGACTGCCGTTTTACAATGTCGTATGATCTAATGTACTGTTTTATAGTACATAGACAAGTTATGTACATATGTCTGTATAGTATAAGAGTGCAGGATTGGTTTGCAGAGTTGTATTCAGAATTCAACAGATTTCAATTTCAAAAGGAATTAGTTTAATAAACCCTCAATGCACTAGATTTGCGCTAGATCCTGCAAAGGAATTAACTTCAAAATATTTTTTCCTTCGTCAGTCCGTAAAATTTTAATTCACGCTCCTGATGTTATTCACTATTCACCAGTTTCAATTGTAGAGCTCTCATAAGATTCTGTTTAGTCAAGCAATAAGGACATTAAGATGTATCGACTCCATCATACATGAATGAACTAACGGATCACTACAAATCAGGACTTGCTAAATTGATTGCTTTTGAACTTAGATCCTTTCATCGCCAGTCAAAAAAACTATCATGCAAAAGTAAATCAGTTTTAATAAATTTTAATGTTATTAAAATCAGCATTTGATTTAGTTGAATAATATTAAAAAAAAATCCTTTTTTCATTTATCAAATTTTTTAATTTAATATAATTAATTAAAATTTGTTACCATTGGGGGGTGTCAGAGTGGGAAACGGGAGAGGGAGATTTTAAAAAGCTTTGGCAAAAGTTTCACTTTTATATATGCAGTGGAAGTATTTTTGGCCGCTGATTCCATTCAAGACCGACCACTGTGCGCTGGTTGGCAATTATACTATGTTAGGACCGACAACGAAAACATGTTTTCGTGGGAAAAACCGGATTTCGAACGAAAACTTGCGTTTTCGTCCATGTAAAATCTGTCAAACGAAAACACTGTTTTCGCTGAATACTACTTGAAAACTTACATTTCACTCATTATAACCGGTGCCTGCTCTAGTTTAATCGATGTTTTTGGAAGACATATGTATTTTGCTAAATTGTCACTTGATATTTGTTTACACTCCATATACAAATACAGCTGTCACTTGATATTCTCATATTAGGGGGATTCTCTTGCTCTTGCAAAACCTTGCACGGTGCTGAAATTGCAGAATTTTCCTCTTGGTGCAACGCCACAACAACAAACAGACCCAGAAAATTATTTGCAATGGATGTAAAATATGTCAGACCAAAACCCATGTTTATTTTCGTGCCGTAATATATCACTAGATTCTGCAAAGGGTGCTCTCTTGGCCTTGCATATTTCGGTATAGGATTTTTGCATCGTGCAATCTTGAGAGAATCCCGCTATTGATAGTTGTCAGTGAAAACTCTTCGAAAACACACATTGTCGATCCGAACGACTTAGATTCCACAACATACAAATGTGTTTTCAATGCCGGTCCGAACATAGTATTAGAGGTAGGCAGAAACTTGTATAGCAGTCTGCACGATGCACAACTCAAAAGCGAATGCAAAATGAAAGAAAGAGGGAATACCGTCGTTGTTTAATGAAATTCTATGCTTTCCGGGTGCAGCTATTGTAATTGTGCTGGCGGTCAGAAATTAAATGGCCGAATGCTGCTCACTGCATTTATACATTTGTGGTTGCAACTATGCATGTGCCTATGATTTAAACGATTTAATTGATGTTTAAGAATTTTTATTTTGTTGACTGCAGAGACAGTTGTTCCTGCGGCTGGTACGTTGCTTAGCATTCTAGATACTTAGGCGATGCAACACAACTTGTGCTGACGCAACAAATATATCCGCATTTTTTTGGTTATGACTTGTTAAGTATTTAATAGATTTTACGGTCAACAAACCGACAGTACATATTTGGCTCATTAAAAGTTCCATGGTACAAATTGGGAGACAAGTGAGAAACTTCAAACAGTAAAATAATTTTTGTAATCCTATCAGTGTGAGTTTTGAATCAGATATAAAGATAACTTTTATAACCATTTGTACTATAAAAATGCAGTTGTGAAGGGTATTATAGCTACGAAATCGAAGTTAACATTTTCCGTTGTTTTTGTTTTATCCCCAGCAATTTTATATAAAAAACTGATGTGGAGTGCATTGCATTCAAAATCGGAAGAATGATGATGGAACATGGAAACTCTAAGCATGTAACACTTAATCATTGTACCTGTACTTTCCAACTCTTAACGCCTCTCATTAATCTTCCAATTCACAGCTTACTTCAACTCGTTGGTAGAAGTAACTGTCTTCATAATTTGTGACTTCGCAAAAGTTTCATTGCTATTTGCACTTGACTTTCGGGAATTTCACAATTAGTCAAAATCGTTTGCCGTCAATGATACTTGCTATCAAGCAAGAGTGATGAATGTGCAAGCACGCAACATATTATAAAAATTAATGGCCACAAACGTAGAAATATTTGCATATTTGCGAATGTGGGATTTTATGCAGTAAGCCAGTGAGCCAGAAGATAAATGGAACCACCATGCAGCGTTGATAAATATTTAAGATATTGTAACCAGACCTATTGAGTCAAAATATTTGTTTTTTTGAGTTACATGCAAACGGGAAAGAGAATGCACTTAAAACGAGACATCGAGAGAAAAAGTAGTTTGATCGTCCCTTTTGGAGTTATCGAATTTTGCGCACTTAATTGAAGATGAAGACGGAAATGACAGCGACGTTGATGAGACAGTTTTAATGAAGAAGAACTAAGTGGTCTATTTGTAACATTATGGTCTGGTCTTATTTTAATAGCAAAAATAACAAAAAGTAGTATTCGTAAATAATGTAAAACAATAAATAAAATTCTTTGCAAATAATGGTTGGATGGGAAAATAAAGAGGCCACGCCTAGTGTGACAGCTCAGAAGAACGAAGATTTTTGGAAATTATAAAAAACCGCATTGATTGCTTTCAAATCAGTAAAATTTTCGATGAAAAAAGTATTTTTCGAGTTACACAAGAAAAGTATTTTTTTCAGTAGATGTTGCCTAAATAAAACAAGAAAACACTTCAATTTAGATTGCACTGAATATGTAATACCCTTCACAAATTAAATAGTGTTCCAAACAAAAACTTGATTTTGATTTATCTAGGTATATAATATAGTGGTCAATATCCATGTAAAAATTCATGAAGATATCTTGTCAAACAAAACAGGACATCATTTTGATCGTTCAGTTTATTTGGCGCTTCTAACAAATATCAATATCTTGAAAACTGAGCTACTAGTGCATATACAGACGGAAATGACTAAAACGATTCAGCTTTGATTTTTTCGAAATTTCACAATAGGTGTCCTCTTTAATTAAGGAGATTAGTTATAATTAATTATTATTATTAACGGATATCGCCTTTCCCTTATTATACCCTGAACAGGGTATATTAAGTTTGCCACGAAGTTTGTAGCACCTAGAGGGAAGCGTCGGAGACCCTATAAAGTATATATATAAATGATCAGTATGTTGAGCTGAGTCGATTTTGCCATGTCCGTCTGTCTGTATATATACGAACTAGTCCCTCAAATTTTAAGATATCGCTTTGAAATTTTGCAAACGTCATTTTCTCTTCAAGAAGCTGCCCATTTGTCGGAACTGCCGATATCGGACCACTATAACATATAGCCGCAATACAAATTGAACGATCGGAATCAAGTTCTTGTATGGAAAACTTTCACATTTGACAATGTATCTTCACAAAAGTTGGCACAGGTTATTTTCTAAGACAACAATGTAATCTCCGAAGAAATTGTTTAGAACGGCTCACAATAGCATATACATAGCTGCCATACAAACTGAACGAACGGGATCAAGGGTTTGTATGGAAAACTTTCGCATTTGACAAGATATATTCACGAAAATTGGTATAGATTATTTTCTAAGGCAATAATGTAAGTTTCGAAGAAATTGTTCAGATCGGTTAACTATAGCATATAGCTGCCATGCAAACTGAATGATCGGAATCAAATGCTTGCATGGGAAACTACCTCATTTGACGATATATCTTCACGAGAAATTGTTCAGATCGGCTCACTATAGCATATAGCTGCCATACAAACCGAACGATCAGGATAAAGGGCTTGTGTGGAAAACTTTCGCATTTGACGAAATTCGACATGGATTACTGCTTAATAGCTTCCATACAAACTGGACACATAGTTACTAATCGAAATGCACCTATGAAGGATATTTCAGCTTTGGTGCAGCCGAAGTGAACGTTTTCTCTTGTTTTTAATATGTAGTAGTACCTTCATGATCTTTCAACCCTTTAGAAGTTCTCTTTAGGTTATTAATGAAATGTATAATATTACTTTCATATGAATGTGGAGAATTACGATGCGAAAATGTTAGAATATCGTACATGTTATTCAAAACTGGTATAAACATAGCGGTAAAGAGCAATCAGCACATTGTAGTCATTTACTGCGGCATATGTGTATAACCGACTGCAAAATCTCATGCTGGATAGCACATAAAGTTGCCCAAGGCGATGGTTATGACAATGACTTAGTCGCTTTTATTCAATGCTTCCATTACGTCTGCTATAATATACATATATAAAAGCACCAACTGTATTGATCTTTCTCACTTTGCGGCTTTTGTCATCAGAAGTAATGAAATGCAATGTTATGTCGCTGCATTTAAAGATATTTTTTGTCCTTTTGCGCACTTAAGCTTATACACCAGCACGTTTTCTAGTTAACCTCAAAAACCTTTTTTAGAATTTAAATTTATTCTTTTATTTTTTTTTAGCTAACAATTCCACCAAGATTTTCTTTTTATAAAAAATCTCACATAACATAACCGAGACTGAGTTGAATAAAATGCACTAATTACAAAAAGTAAGTGCCTCCCCGCTAACACAGTGCTCATCGGAAATGCCCATATGAAGCTTATTTCAGTTCACCTGTCAACGTCGAGACATCGCTTTGCTATACAAAAACAATTTCCCCTCAACCCAGAGTGCAGAGTTTACTTTTTTAAACATACTTCTCTACTCCCTTGAATTTTTTATGTATCTTTACTGTTTAAGAGTCTCCTCATTTGTTTATGAATGTGGAATTAAAAGCGTGGAAGTCATCCCGGAAGACCATAAAGTGGCTGGAACAATTGCTCTTAATTCCCATATGTGAGTAGATATCTTTGTATATACATAGGTATATAGTTAAACACACCTGCAAAGAAAGAAAGAATTATAATATTTAAGTTAATGGTTATTGTTAGTTTTCATAAGTGATATACATATTATACAAGGTGCGTTCCAAAGTAAACAGGACTTAAAAAAAACAGAACAAATGGTTTTTTAGGCAAAATCAATTTATTTTATTCAAAATAGTCTCCTTCTGCTTTAACACAGCTTTTTGCATGGTAAAAAAGCATGTCGAATGAGTGTTTTAGCTCGTTGGCCGGTATGGCCGCCAGTATGCCGGTGCAAGCCTTTTGTATGGCCTCTACGTCTGCATAACGCTTTCCTTTCATGGGCAAATGCATTTTTCCGTAAAGGAAGAAGTCGCACGGTGCCATATCAGGTGTGGTTAATGGTTTAAATGTGATTTTTGGTCAAATAATCGGTGACAAGCGTCGATCAAATGTTAGATTCTGGCCAATTTTTGATCGACAGTTAATTTGTACGGAACAAACCGTGCACATATGTTCAATTCCATATCCATGAATTTCAATGATGATTTCGGCTGATTTTTGATGAATTCACACACAGTTTCGATGGAATTTTCGGAGATCAGGGATTCTGATTGGCTCACATTTTGATCGTCATTTACATATGTCCTCACGACCACTTTGAAAACGTTGAAACCACTCGTGCACTCTGCTACGGGATAGGCAATCATCGCCATAAATTTGTTTCATCAATTGAAACGTTTAGGTAAAAGTTTTACCAATTTTAAAACGAAATTTAATGTTGGCTCTTTGTTCGAAGCTCATTTTCGCACCGACAACACAAACATACTGATACTTAAAACGCAATAACTACATTTCCAATCAATGAAATATCATGAAACTCTCACCGGACAATCGATAAAGATAGCAGATTCTAACGCACCAGTAGACATATAGATGGCACCTCCAGGGGGCGCTAGATTCAAAAAGTCCTGTTTACTTTGGAACGCCCATTGTATGATATGAAAAAAAGATAATATTTTAAACTTATGAAAGAGAAAAAGAACATACTCAAATATACTATAGGTATAAGCAGTACTGTTTCCCGCTACTCACTTTGCCACATTTTATTTTTAATTTGTACATACAATTTTCCAAGAATAACATACTGTTTTCGAGTACAATGAAATACTAATAACAAAACATCAATTTAACGGGAATTAATTTACGTGAATTTTGATATTTTCTCTGGTGAATTTGTCTGGATACAAGTAAGTATTTTTATTTATTTTGACATAATTTTTAAACACATGTTTGTGTTTAAAATCATTTTCGCACCGACAACACAAAATTAAATAAAAAGTGATATTTCGGGTGCAATCGACCAATATATACTCTCGAAAAAAACACGCATGTGATCCTCTGTGCTATGTTTGAGTTTGGCGGCGGTAGAAATCTGATATAGATCACGGTGGAAGACAACGCTATAATCCCCGACTATTTTGTGAATATTGGATATAGTTGTCATGCAAACTCTCCGATCAAAATTAATATAAAGACCTTTAGGTACTCTTTTAAGCAATACAATTAGCCTGTGTTAGATTTAATGCTCGTGTCATTCCGATTAGTTATTTTACATATATAATATATTTAATTATAATATATTTTACATATATTACATATATATATATATATACAAGTGTATCTCGATAAGTTTCAGTATTCACATTCAATCGTTAAGTATAAAAATCAAAAGTGGAAATATTTAGAGATAATAAAAATTTAATTCAATTCAAATTGAATTATCTAAGAATTATAAATATGTATGATGTAAAAGAGTTTGTTAATTTTTCCTGGAAAAATCTTAAGAGTAGAAATAATCTTGCTAAATAATTACAACCCAATAGAACATTTTTTATTTTATTTATTTATTGTTGTACGTGAGCGCAGTCATCGAGGATATGAAGTATTGTGAAATCTTCCGAACCACATAAAGTGCATATGGGTTTGCTTCTACCAATCAAAAGGTGTCCATGTGTCGCAAGTGTATGTCCAATCCTTATGCGTGAATGTTTTTATATTTTTACAGATGATGGTATTGGAGTAATGGGTTTTTGACCTAATGGATTAGCAAGTTTGTAGTGGTTATAGTGTCTCCAATCGTTTAGACAACAGACCGAGATATGTTGTTTAACGTATTTCTTAATATCCTTTGTGGTGAAGTATGCTGACGTATGCAAAGGTTCTTTGTTTGCTTCTTTCGCTCGTTTGTCAGCCATTTCGTTTCCTTGAATCCCTGTGTGTATACACATAATTTTGATTATCTTATTGTGTTGAGAGATAAGGTTTTTTATTTTTGTAATCAGGTGGGAATCGTTTGATTGGGTAAAAATGGTATCTATGGCGGATTTACTGTCGCTGCAAACGATGGTTTTCTTTCCATTCCTAGCGACAAAACAAACCGCTTCCATTATTGCAGCTGTTTCAGCTGTAAATACAGAGCAGTACGAAGGCAAAACAAAAGCAGCTATGGTGACACCGTTCTTGTTTGTCGAAGCAAATGAGGTGGAGGTATCACTTTTAGATCCGTCTGTAAATATAAACTCCCAATCATCTCTATAAGGTTGAATAGTTTCTTTATATAGCTCAACATATTCCGTGTTGCTGGTAAATTGCTTGCGATATTGTTGTGTAACGCTGATACAACTTGAAGATAATGGCATGGAAGGCGGAATTATTGGAGGTTCAACCACTGTAGGGTTCGTAATTATCCCGAGTTGCTTGGAAATTATGGTTGTGGGTTTGTTGCATCTGCGAGGACATAGGAGAGTGCTATTTACATTCATGAGTGTTAACTCGTTTCTGCATAGAAGCAACTTTGGAATTAGTAGCAGTGTGTTATGTGTGGTCCTTTGCTGAATATTTGGTAACCCGGATTCTTTTAAAATAGCTTTGATTGGTGATGTTGGGAAGGCACGAGTACTCCTTCTCGCTGCCGCATGGTAAGGTACATTTAAGAGTTTGATATGAGTTTTGGCACAGTGTCCGTATATTGCAAGTCCATAGTCAATTTTTGGTAACAATAATGCGCTTGTCACATTAATGAGAGTGTTTGGATGACACAAACATTTTTTTGATGATAAGTACTTTATAATGTTTAGCCTTAGAAATAAGTTTGATCGAATATATTTACAATGTTCTTTATAAGAAAGAGTTTTGTCAAATATTAAGCCTAGAATTTTTAAGCTATGAGTATGGGGAATTTGTGTATTTAAAAAGGATAAGGTGGGAAATAAGCAATTATGTTTTCTAAAAATATGAAATTTGGAGCTTTTGTTTAATGAAATTTTCACACCTGAAATTTCGGACCATTTGTTGACATCATTTAAATTTTTTATAAATGCATGTTTAACTTGCCTTAAGTCTTTAATTTTTGCAAAGATCACGACGTCATCTGCGTAGATAAGGTGTTTTATTTGTGGGTTAGTACTAATTATGGAGCTGACTTTATTAAACGCAATGATGAAGAGAGTTGCTGAGAGTGATGAACCTTTGGGTATACCATTGTTCAACTTGAAAACCTGTGATTTGCATTTTTTGGCACATGCGATAAATTTTCGTTGACATAAGAAAGATTTTATAATGTTAAACATTTTGTTTCTAATTTTCCATTGCTTAAGTTCAATAAGTACCATGTGAGCTCCAACCCTGTCGAAGGCTTTTTCTAAATCCAGGCTTAGAACTGAAACGTGATTACGGGATGTCATGTTAGTGGAAGCGAAGTGGTCAAATTCTAACAGGGGGTCTATTACTCCTAATCCTTTTTGAAACCCGAATTGGTGCGGACTTATGAGTCGATTTACTTTTGCATACCACATCAGTCTCAAGGAAATTATTTTTATACTCTCGCAACAATGTTGCTAACGAGAGTATTATAGTTTTGTTCACATAACGGTTGTTTGTAAGTCCTAAAACTAAAAGAGTCAGATATAGGGTTATATATACCAAAGTGATCAGGGCGACGAGTAGAGTCGAAATCCGGATGTCTGTCTGTCCGTCCGTCCGTCTGTCCGTCCGTCCGTCCGTGCAAGCTGTAACTTGAGTAAAAATTGAGATATCATGATGAAACTTGGTACACGTATTCCTTGGCTCCATAAGAAGGTTAAGCTCGAAGATGGGCAAAATCGGCCTACTGCCACGCCCACAAAATGGCGGAAACCGAAAACCTATAAAGTGTCATAACTAGGCCATAAATAAAGATATTAAAGTGAAATTTGGAACAAAGGATCGCATTAGGGAGGGGCATATTTGGACGTAATTGTTTTGGAAAAGTGGGCGTGGCCCCGCCCCCTACTAAGTTTTTTGTACATATCTCGGAAACTACTATAGCTATGTCAACCAAAGTCTAAAGAGTCGTTTTCTTCAGGTATTTCCATATACAGTTCAAAAATGGAAGAAATCGGATAATAACCACGCCCACCTCCCATACAAAGGTTATGTTGAAAATCACTAAAAGTGCGTTAACCGACTAGCAAAAAACGTCAGAAACACTAAATTTTACGGAAGAAGTGGCAGAAGGAAGCTGCACCCAGGCTTTTTTTAAAAATTGAAAATGGGCGTGGCGCCGCCCACTTATGGACCAAGAACCATATCTCAGGAGCTACTAGACCGATTTCAATGAAATTCGGTATATAATATTTTCTTAACACCCTCATGACATGTACGAAATATGGGTGAAATCGGTTCATAACCACGCCTTCTTCCAATATAACTCTATTTTGAATTCCATCTGATGCCTTCTCTGTATAATACGAGTATAAACATTAGGAACCAATGATGATAGCGGAATAAAACTTTACAAAAATACGGTATTTGAAAAATATGTAAATGACGTATTATGAAATCTCGATTATCACTTTACCATGCGAGAGTATAAAATGTTCGGTGACACCCGAACTTAGCCCTTCCTTACTTGTTTTCTAATGTCTTGGACATACAGGATAAAAGGGAAATGGGCCTGTAATTCTCAATGTAGAAAGAAGGTTTATTATGTTTAAGGATGGGAATGACTAAGGAAACTTTTCATTGTTGAGGATATATACCCGAGTTTAGTATTTTATTATAGAGCTTCACAAGTCTTTCTTTAAGCGAGTATGGGAGATTTTTTAAGATGGGATAAGATATATTGTCTGCACCGGGTGTTTTGCCTTTTAAGGTCGAAAGTGTGTAATCGAATTCGTTAAGTGTAATATCGGCTTCAATGTGAAGTGCATTTGGAGAAGGTGACGAGCTAGAATAGGTTTCATTTTCTTTTCCTTTTCTAATTGCGTTAAATGTAGGAGGGAAGTTTGTTTCAGAGGAATATGATGACCATGTTTCTGCAAGTTTCGTAGTTGGCTTTATATTGGCTGTTAATTTTTCTAATGATTGCCTTTTAGCCAACCTTAACTCCTTTCTAAAGTTGGCATTTGCCTTTTTATATTCAATTAAATTATCGTCAGTTCTGTTGTGTTTGAATGTTGCCCACAAGGACTTTTTCCCATTTCTGAGAATAGATAATAGATTAGACCAATATGGTAATTTTGCTGAAAACCTTTGGGTGTTATTTTGGGGAATGGTTAAAGGAGCTGCAGAACGAATAATATAGTCTTAATAGAAGATGCTTCAGCATTTAGGTTTTCTCTAAAACCCCTAGTATTAGATAAACTTGCTGAAATATTAATGAATTTTTCCCAGTCTGCCTTTTCGGTTAGGAAGTTGGATCTTGGCTGAACATTGTACGATTCAGGGATGGAGAGGGATGTGACTATGTGAGAGTGCTACTGTGGAGGTCATCAATTGTATGAGAAGAGAGTTTGGGTGCTATTGCGGATAAGGCCAGGATAATGTCGGGATGTGTAAAGGTATTATGTGTAGAGAAGTGAGTTGCTTTACCATCGAATAGCAGGATAAGATCATTTGAAATGACTAAATCTTCGATGATTTCACCTCTTTAATTCGCTGTCGATGATCACCACAATGGACTACATGCACTGAAGTCTTCTATTATGATAATTGGAGTGGAAACTGATTTCTGATGTTGTCGAGTTCTCTATAAGTAAAATTTTGATGACGTGGTACGTAGCAATTAATAACACTGTGGAACATTTTTGGGATTATTGTCTGGGGGGTGAGAAATTCCAAGTCAGGGTGATAGTACTAGGTCAGTATAGTAAAACCCTCAAAGGGTTTGGCGTTCGTATGTGTCAGTTTTTTTTATGACCTTTTAAATTTTTTCCTTATCTTGATGTTTTTTCGCTTAGTTGTAACATTTTGGCAAAAATGTATTTTAACATAACTCGCGAACCACTTGTCAGATTTTGATGAAACAAATTTAGAAAAATTAAGAATTACAATTTCTCTTTGTTTTTATTTGTTTTTATTCAAAAAAGTGTCATTTATCGCCTTTTTTTTATAAATTTTCCTCAATAACTCCAGACTTCTGGCCATAAACTACTAAGAAAATAAAGTAAACATTTTTATAATTTTTTATTTTTATTTTATTTATTTATTTTAATAAATATTGCCTAGACTTTTTCGATGGTGGTTATTCGGGACTAGTGGCACCGCATTCATTGCTATCATCAGTTTCTGAACCACACATAATGTCAATGCGATTTTCTTATCCTTTTTGAGGCTCCTTTATTCGCACATGCATAGCAATTCAATGGATTGTGACCTTCGCCAGGATTAGTCCAAGTCATTGGGATACCGAATGGCATACATTCACGTCTTCTATTTTTCCAATCCATTAGACGGTTGTAGCAGCTTTTACACACTATATTTGGTACCCAATTTTCGTTCACTATAACATTTTGCTTGAAGTACATATAGTATGTTTGAACAAAAAGTACTGAAATTTCCTCTTTTTTCATGTGTTGAGACATATTGACCACAGCAGTAGCAAAAGCTATTTATATCTGGCTTGCACAGTTCCATATTTTGTTCTCTTTTGTTCACTTTTAAAAAATTTGAGAAAAATTACTTTCACTGTTCGCGTTCGTCGGCACTTGTTGAATGACAAAAATCACAGAACCAGTGTGAGAAAGAGAAGAAGTATAATGACAATGCATTTTTTATGTGAACATTACAGAACCAGTGTTGCTGGATTTTTTATGAATTAAAAAAAAAATATTTAAATTTTTATTAAACAAATACTTTTTTCCCATCATACATTCATTTTTAACTTTGAAAGTGTTGCACATATAGGAAAATGGTATAGAAACAGATTAGAGAAACTGTAATTCTTAATTTTTCTAAATTTGTTTCATCAAAATCGGACAAGTGGTTCGCGAGTTATGTTAAACTACGTTTTTTGCCAAAATATTACAACTAAGCGAAAAAACATCAAGATAAGGAAAAAATGTAAAAGGTCATAAAAAAACTGACACATACGAACGCCAAACCCTTTGCGTGTTTTACTATACTGACCTAGTACCATCACCCTGACTTGGAATTTCTCACCCCCCAAATTAGCTGTTGTACTGTGTAATTGTAAATTTAAATCCAATTTCTATTTCAATGGCTAAGCAAGACGATTGAAATTTGCTTATGATTTACAGATTTCTTGACGAAAACTGCAATTCCTTGTTTGGCGGATAAGTTTTGCGTACTATTGTGGAAATAGCTATGATATTTATTAGGAGGGTATACCTTTTTATTGTAAGGCGTATGGGTTTCTTGGAGCGAAATAATTTCCGGACAAAATTCATTAATAAGGATACTTAAATCAGGGTAGTTATTAAGTAAGCCATTTATATTCCACTGTAAAATTCGCATTGTTTACTCTATCATTTCATTATCTGTCGTCAGAGAGGGGAATATTGTAGATTGAGGTGTTGTTAGTATAGGAGCTGTAAGGTGAGTAAGCAATGATGAGATCATTGCGTGGGTTTGAAGTGCTGAACAAATTGATTGCGACATACTGCAAGCAACATCTGTCAAATATAAAATACACACGTTTTTATGGACACAGTTATTTTGACAACTGCACGACTGCAGGCCGACAGTTGTCGCTCTTCAATATATTTTTATACTCTCGCAACAAAGTTGCTAAGGCGAGTATTATAGTTTTGTTCACATAACGGTTGTTTGTAAGTCCTAAAACTAAAAGAGTCAGATATAGGGTTATATATACCAAAGTGATCAGTAGAGTTGACGAGTAGAGTTGAAATCCGGATGTCTGTCTGTCCGTCCGTCTGTCCGTGTAAGCTGTAACTTGAGTAAAAATTGAGATATTATGATGAAACTTGGTACACGTATTTCTTGGCTCCATAAGAAGATTAAGGTCAAAGATGGGCAAAATCGGCCCACTACCACGCCCACAAAATGGCGAAAACCGAAAACCTCTAAAGTGTCATAACTAAGCCATAAATAAAAATATTAAAGTGAAATTTGGCACAAGGGATCGCATTAGGGAGGGACATATTTGGACGTAATTTTTTTGGAAAAGTGGGCGTGGCCCCGCCCCCTACTAAGTTTTTTGTACATATCTCGGAAACTACTATAGCTATGTCAACCAAACTCTATAGAGTTGTTTCCTTCAGGCATTATACAGTTCAAAAACGGAAGAAATCGGATAATAACCACGCCCACCTCCCATACAAAGGTTATGTTGAAAACCACTAAAAGTGCGTTAACCGACTAACAAAAAACGTCAGAAACACTAAATTTTACGGAAGAAATGGCAGAAGGAAGCTGCACCCAGACTTTTTTTTTTAAATTGAAAATGGGTGTGGGGTCGCCCACTTATGGACCAAAAATCTCAGGAACTACTCAACCGATTTCAATGAAATTCGGTATATAATATTTTCTTAACACCCTGATGACATGTACGGAATTTGGATGAAATCGGTTCACAACCACGCCTTCTTCCAATATAACGCTATTTTGAATTCCATCTGATGCCTTCTCTGAATACATTAGGAACCAATGATGATAGCGGAATAAAACTTTACACAAATACGGTATTTGAAAAATATGCAAATGACGGATAATGAAATCTCGATTACCACTTTATCATGCGAGAGTATAAAATGTTCGGTGACACCCGAACTTAGCCCTTCCTTACTTGTTATATTTGCCAACGACAGTAGGACGACAGTAGAGAGATGGGGTAGAGTGGTGATGCCACAAATATGTAAAATGTAAAATTATTCAAAGCTCTAACAAACCTGACGTTATTTTACAAATAAAAGCATAAAATAGCTCTATTATATCAATTGTAATAAAAATTGATAAATTAAAACAAATAAATTTACCTATTTACTTACTTTTTGCATAAACAATTTCACTTTGAACAAAATATTAAAATTGCATTGAAGTGAAAGGCATTAGTATGACCACAACGAAATTGTGTACATGCAAAATGGACAGCTGTGTTGTCTTGTGTACATGCCGGCCATTGTTAAGTTGCTGCCTTCTCACAAATGTTTATGTAGAAGGATTCGCGACGCCATTTTCAGTTCACTGTGCATTTGTTATATTTGCTTTCGTTTATTTCTTTTTCTTGTGTTTCGTTATACATATTGCTCGTAGATTTGTTGCTTGTAATAGAAGGAACATTTTCTGTAGAAGAGATTTGTGAGAATTTGTTATTTTCTTTTAAATTGTTGGTGGTATTTTTTGCTATACTAGCGAATATAGCAGAGTTTTCACTGAGTGCAGGAGCAAACTGGTTTTTTTGTATTTTTATTGCTTCTCGCATGGACCACTTTTTGTCTGTTTTTATGGTTATTATTAGTTTCATTTGTATAAATTTGAGACATATGTATTTTGTCAGAGATGAGTGATTCCCTTATCAGTTTATGCAAAACGAACGAGTACAAGGGGATGGTTGGTGGAGGGGCAGAGCGCACTTGTCGCAAACAGCGGCTTTAGTACATCGCTTTGTTGTATGACCTAAAAGTTGGCAGTTTTTGCACCTCACAGGGTTTGGATAGCATGGCCTTACCTTAGTTGTGTACCATGACACTTCAATTTTCTCAGGTAGATGATATTTATCAAAGGTCAGGAGAACGACTCCACTAGGTACTGGCTATTGGTTAATGTGTTTAGGGAATTTGAAATTTGATACAATTCCCTGTGCTTTTAAGTGTTCAATGATTTCATCGTCTGAGATTTCATTGAGGCATGGTTCGTAAACTGTTCCTTTTGTGTAGTTAAGGTTGTTGTGGAGTTTTATTTCTACATCACATATGCCATATAAAGTTTTCGTGAATTTTTGAGCTATTTTTCGTTTTGATTTGAGACTTGTTGATAACAGGGAGAACGTGGTAATACAACTTCCATTATGGAAAAATGAAGTGTTCACAGTATTTTCAAACGTAAAACTGGAAATAAGTTGTGAATCAGAAAAGGGCAATGCCAGAACTTTTTAGCTTTTTATTACACGGCCGATTCAGACGGAATGCCTTAGACCTGAATATATCGGGTGATTTTTTAAGAGCTTGATAACTTTTTTTAAAAAAAAAACGCATAAAATTTGCAAAATCTCATCGGTTCTTTATTTGAAACGTTAGATTGGTTCATGACATTTACTTTTTGAAGATAATTTCATTTAAATGTTGACTCATGTGGTTTCAACAAGATGGCGCTACATGCCACACAGCTCGCGATTCTATGGCCATTTTGAGGGAAAACTTCGGAGAACAATTCATCTCAAGAAATGGACCCGTAAGTTGGCCACCAAGATCATGCGATTTAACGCCTTTAGACTATTTTTTGTGGGGCTACGTCAAGTCTAAAGTCTACAGAAATAAGCTAGCAACTATTCCAGCTTTGGAAGACAACATTTCCGAAGAAATTCGGGCTATTCCGGCCGAAATGCTCGAAAAAGTTGCCCAAAATTGACTTTCCGAATGGACCACCTAAGACGCAGCCGCGGTCAACATTTAAATGAAATTATCTTCAAAAAAGTAAATGTCATGAACCAATCTAACGTTTCAAATAAAGAACCGATGAGATTTTGCAAATTTTATGCGTTTTTTTTTAAAAAAAAGTTATCAAGCTCTTAAAAAATCACCCGATACATACATACGAGGTGTGTTCAAAAAGTATCGCGAATTTTGTGTTTTTTCTAAAATTATTTATTTATTCATGAATATCTATTTCGTCCCCTTCAAAGTAATCCCCATGAGATATTACACACTTGTGCCAACGGTTTTTCCAATCTCCGAAGCACTTCAAAAAATCATTTTTATACTCTCGCAACAATGTTGCTAAGGAGAGTATTATAGTTTTGTTCACATAACGGTTGTTTGTAAGTCCTAAAACTAAAAGAGTCAGATATAGGGTTATATATACCAAAGTGATCAGGGTGACGAGTAGAGTCGAAATCCGGATGTCTGTCTGTCCGTCCGTCCGTCTGTCCGTCCGCGCAAGCTGTAACTTGAGTAAAAATTGAGATATCATGATGAAACTTGGTACACGTATTCCTCGGCTACATAAGAAGGTTAAGTTCGAAGATGGGCAAAATCGGTCTACTGCCACGCCCACAAAATGGCGGAAACCGAAAACCTATAAAGTGTCATAACTAAGCCATAAATAAAGATATTAAAGTGAAATTTGGAACAAGGGATCGCATTAGGGAGGGGCATATTTGGACGTAATTTTTTTGGAAAAGTGGGCGTGGCCCCGCCCCCTACTAAGTTTTTTGTACATATCTCAGAAACTACTATAGCTATGTCAACCAAACTCTACAGAGTCGTTTTCTTCAGGCATTTCCATATACAGTTCAAAAATGGAAGAAATCGGATAATAACCACGCCCCACCTCCCATACAAAGGTTATGTTGAAAATCACTAAAAGTGCGTTAACGGACTAACAAAAAACGTCAGAAACACTAAATTTTACGGAAGAAATTGCAGAAGGAAGCTGCACCCAGGTTTTTAAAATTGAATATGGGAGTGGCCTCGCCCACTTATGGACCAAAAACCATATCTCAGGAACACTAGACCGATGGCAATGAAATTCGGTATATAATATTTTCTTAACACCCTGATGACATGTACGAAATATGGGTGAAATCGGTTCACATCCAAGCCTTCTTCCAATATAACGCTATTTTGAATTCCATCTGATGCCTTCTTTGTATAATACGAGTATAAACATTAGGAACCAATGATGATAGCGGAATAAAACTTTACAAAAATACGGTATTTGAAAAATATGTAAATGACGTATAATGAAATCTCGATTATCACTTTATCATACGAGAGTATAAAATGTTCGGTGACACCCGAACTTAACACTTCCTTACTTGTTTTTATCTTCTTCAGCTCCTCCTTCGATGCCGTCGAGAAGCGTAACGTCGTCCTTTCATGGGCCTCTTCAGTTTAGGGAACAAGAAAAAGTCTCAGGGGGCCAGATCTGGGGAATACGGTGGCTGCGGCATCATTAGTGTGTTGTTTTTGGCCAAAAAGTCGCGCACAAGCAACGATGTGTGAGCAGGGGCGTTATCGTGGTGCAAAAGCCAATTTTTGTTCTTCCACAAATCCGGGCGTTTCTGGCGGATTGCTTCGCGCAAATTGCGCATAACTTGCGAATCGATATGTTTAGGTCCTCAGTAACTTCTCTAACGGCCAATACCATTTTCTCCACTTCATTAATTTTTTCGTCTGTTGTTGAAGTGCTCGGGCGTCCGTCACGCTCTTTGTCGTTCACATCTTCTCGGCCTTCTGAGAACATTTTGTACAACCGATAAACGTTGCTTCGGTCCAAGGTAGCTTCTCCGTATGCCACAGTCAACATTCGGAATGCATCCGCGCACTTAATTTCGTTTTTCACAAAAAATTTGATACAGGTTCTTTGATCCATTTTTTTGAATATGTAAAAATCGAAGACGATCCAAAACACGTGCAAGCAACGCAGCTGTCAACTATTAAATGAACATTCAAAATGGCCGAGCTTGTCGGCATAAGTGAGAGACATGAGTACCAACATAACGCGACAAAAAATTCGAAATTCGAATATACGTAACCCGCGAAAATTCAAAATTCGCAATACTTTTTGAACACACCTCGTATATGTACATATGTATGTATATGTATGTAATATATATAAGTTTTCTTATGTTGATGACAGCTTAAACAACAGCAACGAACGTTCAGTATATGCTTGTCTTGAATCAAATCTGGGATTCACATAGTTGACGACGCACATAGGAGCATTTGGTCTCAAAAACCGGATAAAATTATTTAAAGTGATTTTATGAATGAAAATGAATAAAAATGCATGATTGAATATTATAATGCAATATATTAAAAGAGTAAGGAAGGGCAAATTTTGGGTGCAACCGAACATTTTATATTCATTATACTTGAGTAGTATCGACCAGATTTTATCTATTTTTGCTCATCCCACATATTACTAGCATTCCACATATTCAAAAGATGTTCCGTGGGTTTCAGGGGACCTATGGGCTTGAAGATTTTTGGTTGGATTTGGACAATTTTTGGTCAAAAGGTGGCACAATGTTCAAGCTTATACATTATATTAAGTAGAAACCTTGTAGTTTAGTAAAACAAATAATTTATAGCTCCACCTCCCCCGACACTATAACAAAAACACTAATTTCTAAAAAATTAAAAATTTTTTTTAGTTTTTTTGATGATCCAGAATTCACTTCACGCAACACAAAAAACCACTTGAAATTTCGAGAACAATAGAGAATATCGTGAGTAAGGACGTGTGTACTAAACGAAGTCTAGGTTCCGACTATTTGTGTGGCAATATAGTGGGCTGAAAGTCAATAATTTAATCAATTTTGAGTAGCATCACTGGAGTTTGTGATTTTCACTATTGTCCGATTTTGAAGCAAAATGCTCCTATGTGCGACGATAGCACAGTGTCTTTTGAAAAAAGAAATCTAACAACAACCCATGAACTACGTGGAAACAAGTACGGAGACAATTTAAATGGTCACAGAGAAACAAGTAGCAAGCATTAGAATGGAACTAAAGAGAAGCGCCCTTAAAAGGTAAACAATAACAAATGTGAAATAAAATAAAAAAGAAATACGATTAAACATGAAACAAAAAAAAAAACAGAAAAAGTAGCAAATAAAAATAAAAATGTTTTATAATTACAAGACACGACATAGTGAGTATTGCGTCTGTTTTATTACAGGAATAAGAAACAACATTGGTCGGTAAACAACTCGATTCATATACGAATTTCCGAACAGACGATACTAAGACAACCTGACATGCATAACATATATCAGTCATAAAATTATTTATCATTGGTAGTGCTATAAAACTTTTAATTATCCTGAATACTTAATATAAATGTCCTTTAAATACATTGACTTGAAGTATACATTTTCTAAAATGAAAAACTACTTCTTTTTATACTCTCGCAACAAAGTTGCTAAGGAGAGTATTATAGTTTTGTTCACATAACGGTTGTTTGTAAGTCCTAAAACTAAAAGAGTCAGATATAGGGTTATATATACCAAAGTGATCAGGGTGACGAGTAGAGTTGAAATCCGGATGTCCGTCTGTCCGTCCGTCCGTCTGTCCGTCCGTCCGTCTGTCCGTCCGAACGGACCGTGCAAGCTGTAACTTGAGATATCATAATGAAACTTGGTACACATATTTCTTGGCTCCATAAGAAGGTTAAGCTCGAAGATGGGCAAAATCGGCCCACTGCCACGCCCACAAAATGGCGGAAATCGAAAACCTATAAAGTGTCATAACTAAGCCATAAATAAAGATATTAAAGTGAAATTTGGCACAAAGAATCGCATTAGGGAGGGGCATATTTGGTAGTAATTTTTTGGAAAAGTGGGTGTGGCCCCGCCCCCTACTAAGTTTTTTGTACATATCTCGGAAACTACTATAGCTATGTCAACCAAACTCGATAGAGTCATTTCCTTTAGGCATTTCCACATACAGTTCAAACATGAAAGAAATCGAAGAATAACCACGCCCACCTCCCATACAAAGGTTATCTTGAAAATCACTAAAAGTGCGTTAACCGATTAACAAAAAACGTCAGAAACACTAAATTTTACGGAAGAAATGGCAGAAGGAAGCTGCACCCAGACCTTTTTTTTTTAAATTGAAAATGGGTGTGGGGTCGCCCACTTATGGACCAAAAATCTCAGGAACTACTCAACCGATTTCAATGAAATTCGGTATATAATATTTTCTTAACTCCCTGATGACATGTACGAAATATGGGTGAAATCGGTTCATAACCACGCCTTCTTCCAATATAACGCTATTTTGAATTCCATCTGATGCCTTCTCTGTATACATTAGGAACCAATGATGATAGCGGAATAAAACTTTACACAAATACGGTATTTGAAAAATATGTAAATGACGGATAATGAAATCTCGATTATCACTTTATCATGCGAGAGTATAAAATGTTCGGTGACACCCGAACTTAGCGCTTCGTTACTTGTTTTTCATCTGTTTGTCATTACTAAGGCCCACTGTCCAACGCGGTAGCAGTCTACTCAAGATGTCTGTTAAACGCAGTTCAAGCTCTTTTTTGTTTTCCAGTCCTATTCCACTATTTTCTTTATTTTCCGTGCTTTTTTCTTCTGACTTGTTAAAATCGTATAAACAACGAGTGGCGGGAGCGTCATCATGATCTTTCCTACATGTCCACAAAAATAGGTACGAACGCATTTTGTTATTTTTGTGTGCAGCGGACTCATTTATTGGCCATGTCGTCACTGGTTATCTAATAGTTGGTGACGTTATTAAGCTGCACATGGGAGCTGACTTCAACGATTGGTTTTTCTTTTCTGCATTGTTTTAGCATGTGTGAGGAAATCAAAGCTATCATGATTGGTAATCGGTGGAAAGCAGTGCTGAATAACTGATTGAACACAGATGCATATACATACATATTCACGGAGTTTTTAATATATACATATAATATTATTGAATAGACTTTTTTATTCTTTGATCAGTCCAAAGCTACAGTGGTAGACATTCGAATAAGCGCACATATATGTATGTTTTGGGTTTTTAATAAATAAAAGCTTTAATTGTTGCATTTAAATATTGAAAGTTATTCATTTTATTGTCTTACATATTGTTAATTTACAATTTTCATAATTTCTACAGTAATTAGTAAAAACTTAACATATTTTAAAGAAATCTGGATTTTTAAGGAGACATCCATTTAAGCGCACTCCACATCTTATGGAAAATGAAATAAAACTCGATACTTTAACTTAATCTTAGCACTTGGTATGGCCACCCCGGTTTTCAATAACAGCAAAAATGCGACTTGGCATAGACTGGACAAAATTTTTGAGCAAATCTCCGCTCAAATCAAGCCAACATTGCTGAATTGAAGTTTTAAGCTCATTGACGTTGCTGTATTGACACCCATTGCCGTAAACTTTCCCTGCCATTACTCCCCACAGATTTTCTATGGGGTTATAATCCGGACTGCATGCCGGCTAATGAAGTAAAGGCACTTCTTGGCTCTCCAACCATGCCTTTGTTTGCCGAGAAGCATGTATCGAGGCATTGTCCTGTTGGAATACATATTCGATTTCCGTTGCTTGCCTTACAAATGGAATGAGGTTTTGTTGGAGTAGATCCGTGTACGCTGTGGAGTTCATGCGGCATGTTATGGGTACCAGGTTAAGCTTAGAATCATAGCAAAATGCTCCCCAAACCATGACGCTCCCGCCTCCGAAATTTCGCTTCGTGCCAGTAACAACTGTAGCAATCTGGTCCGCCTAAATTGAATTTTTTCTCATCCGAAAAAATAACCCTCTGCCACTCCTTTTTCCAGGACATGTATTTTTTAGCAAATCTTAACCGTTCTTGCTTGTGTTGTGTTGTTAAACGTGGCTTGTTCTTCAATTTCGTCCATTTAACGTTCGGGGAAGTGTTGAGCACCCTGGCGATTTGACGAGGTGTTACGTCGATCTCTAATTTTGCTTTAATTTGGCTGCAATTTAGTTTATTTTTTGTTGCTTCGTGGAGTATTTGCCCTTTTTGACGGAGTGTCAGTGTTTGGTTACTCTTTGTTGGCGGTTTTATTCCATACTTACTGACTTTTTTTTAAAAATTACGGATTAGGTTCTCAGACCTCCCTATTCTCCTTGCAACCGCACGATTTGAGTACTTCTCTTCCTTTAACAATTTAACTGACACACGTTCTTCTTGCGTCAAATAAGATCCTTTAGGCATGATTTAAATTATCAATAAAATACATGTAAATGCAAAAATTTACCCTAAAAAGCCCACTTTACCTTTTATTTATTATCTACCGTCTAATGAAAAGCAAAAAAAAAAATTTACGCTGCAGCTCCTCTTTTAAAAAATATGTATTTTTCTAACATGCGCTTATACGAATGTCCGCGTTACTACTGCGATGCTTCTTTTATTGTGATTTGCCTACTTAAACAAGTACCGTTACATGCCGACTTACTGGCGCCAGTCATTGGTATACAATATAGCATTTCAGTAATTGACATATCAAAATCTATTTTTCGAAATAATCTGCTTTAAATATGCTTTTTCGAAAAATTTCATTGTGCGCTTATACGAATGTCTACCACTGTGTAACTTGTTGCGTTGACATTTTATATTTTACAAAGGGAGTTGTATAGTTTTAGTTTTGTACATAGATAAAATAATTTTAATGAATTTTAGTGTTCTGTCTGGACTTTGCAATTGTATTTTCTCTCTGTTGATTGTACGTAGCCATATGTAAAGTATGCCTTTTAAGCTGTGTGATTTTCAAGAAGACATCAAACGCATAACTTTTACTGTTATGACAAAGAATTTCTATTTATTATTAAATTTAAGGGTTTGCCATTAAGTAACTATTAAAAATGATTTCTGGCAAGTGACAGCCGCGGCTAGCTCGAATTAATTCCAGCCGTGAGGGTCATAAGTCAGCAATAACAAGCCGAGTATTATCTTCCAAGGAGCCAATTGCCTCAGGCTTATCTAGATAGACAAGCGACTTTACATAACCCTAAAAAAAATAGTCCTGCGGTGTTAAATCGCATCATCTTTGAGGCCACGTCACAATTTCATGACGAGGGATAATGCGCTCCGCAGAAGTTTCCTTTCATAAATTGATTATCTCGTTGGCTATAGGCATCGATCAACATCCTCTTATTCAGGAACGAAAAATTCATTAATCATGGCTCTATAGCATTCCACAAACATTTGGATTTTGTAAGCCCGAAAATCAACATCCTTTTTATATATACTGCTTCATACTATGTATAAGTTATCTTTGGTAATTGATATTCTGAACTAATCTAACCTTTAAACGGTAATAGTGACGACGTATCCACTTCGTTCTGAAAGAATGTAATGACATGCTATCTTTACTCAAAAGACAGTTAAATAGAATCGTAAATAACAAAATCATATAGAACTATGACATCCCGACAAATAACAAACGTGGTTCCTTGTTGATTTCAATTGCAATGAAAGCAGCTGTTGAGGTATTGTATAATCTTTAATTTGATAGTCAAGTCAAGTGATAAAAAGAGTGTGACAAATAAAAAAAACTTCAATTCAGTCGCATTTAATTCGACTATAAAAGAATAATATGAAAACGAAATGAATTGAATAATACATTCGTTATAAAATAGATAAGAAAACTAAAGCAATGTCCGTTGATATAGCACCATAAAAAACATAAATTTCCTACACGTCACTATAGCATATAAATGGCATACAAACTGAACGATCAGAATAGAGTGTTTGTATGGAAAGTTTTCATTTGATGAGATAGCTTCATGAAATTCGGCTAAGATTATTTATCAAGGCAATAATGCCATCACCGAAGAAATGACTCAGATCACATCAGATACTTAAATGGATGTCAGAAATCTACTAAGATATATTTTCTTTTATTTTAAAAACATAAGATTTTACATTATTACATACGACGATTTTTGAAGCAAAACAAAAAATTTATCCACCAAAGAAAAATCACAATGTTCCATTGCGTATGTGTCAGAGGAGATCCAGCGTTTGGAGACGAAAGATCATTAATACTCGGTTTTACTAATATATGTATGTATGTATGTGCATGTGGAAATATACAGATGTACATTGACTTTGTGGAAGCGATGAAATATTAACATGAATTGCTCATTGTTTACCTGTACTTATTTTCGGTCAACAAAATTGTATGTTTACAATTGGAACTATGGAATTTCCTTAATAGTTGCGCTACAATTATTCAGCAATTGAGAAGAATACAAAAGGTTCAGCTTACAATATGTAATGAGTGATTTGTACATAAATAATTGTGAAAAGGTGGAGAAAGTAAGGACAAAATAATTATGTGAAATACTACAAAGCAATGAGCAAATTATGTAATGCGCTTTTCAACAACCGGAGATACTCTTGAATAAAATATTTCAATTAGAATAATAGAGGTTATCCAAACTAAAAAAGTAGAAATTCTTCAAAAAAAATTTCAAATTCGAATCATCCTCATAATTTCGGGTAAAAATCGAAACGCGAAAAACTTATACATACTATACATATAGTACATATTTGTACTATATGGTACGTCGTGCTCTTTAAATAAATAATATCCTGTTTCCGCAATCACTCGTGGACTTAATTATCTGATTTTCAAATCATAACAATAAGGGTTGAAGGTTACTTAACGATATAAGTGATATCATATTTCAAAGTATCTATGTACTAATTAGTGAAATTTCACCGTCATTCGTGAGAATGAAAACCATTAGTACCACAGAGCATTAATTGCCTGAAAACGCTTGCGAACTAATTAATTCATAAGCTAAAGAACAAACGGAATGAACACAGAATAAAACCGCAAAATATTTTAGTGCCTAACAAAAAATTGTAGTGAAAAAAAAGAATATACGATTTTACATGCAGGAATATAAACAAACATAAATGTATAATATGTGAAATATAATACATTGCATTTGCATTTGTGGAATTAAATTATTAATGCAAATATTTGCTCAAACATTTGTAATGAAGTGAAAGAAAATTTGTTAAGTATAGCAAATCATAATCTCAGTTAAGGTTTTAGGCAAGTGGGAGGTGTGGCAAATTAACTGTCGACATGCAACGCTGTTGTTTATCAAGTTCTTTGGATGGAAGCATAATAATTAGGCGTGAAAGAGTCGCAAAATACATAATAATGTTTTGATATAAATTTGAATACAGCAATAAAAAAAAACCATATAAAAAATTTTTCTCTTTACACGAATTGCACCGGTTTAATCTTACTTCTCCATATGCTCATTTTGTATTCATAAGTTATGTGTAAATATTACAAGTGCTACTACCGATTAGAGTTATCAACATGTTGGCCAGAATTAGCGACATACATACCATATGTATGTATGTACAAGTAAATTATTAGTGCAACGTAATTGAGTACTTATATTTATATACATAAGTACAAACATATTTGTTTCGCGATATTGAACAATTCATAAAGTATATAATTGTAGGGGAGCCCGAGTGGGGATTTTCGAAGTTACTAAAGCGTGTCAGAAAATTTTATGGCGAGAAACATTGCACCTTTTTATGTACCCCTACCAAATATGAGCCCTTAATATGGAAGGGTGCGTTGGGGGGAGTTCGTCAGATTAGAGAAAAAAACGTTCCTTTGGGAAACTCGAGCGCGTCAGATTAAGAGATGGTAAATTAAATACGTGAAGATGAGTGTATATTTCAATATTCTGACAGTTTGAGGGTGACTTAGAGAAATAGCAGGGTGACGAATTTGTAAAAAAATATACGTCACCTTAAAATACTCCAGCGCGATAGATTTTTTTTCATTTTAAAGGTAATTCTGTCAGAATCACGAAAATCCTATAATCTGACAGTTTCCATGGAGCGATACAGGTAAAATCGTCGAGAAAAGATCAAGCGTACTGACCACCATAGCGTGGTTGTTGTTAGTAGACGCTTGACACTTTTGTTTGTTTGTGGTGTTTTCTATTTCTTTTTCCGTTTACAGCGATCAGTTTTACATCCATTGTAAAAATGAGTGACGTTAGTGTCAAATGTGTTTTCTGTGGCGAAGAAACGTATGAAATATATACATATATGTATACACTGTTTTCATTACATCCTGTAACAAAAACAAGAACCAAACAGAATTCTTCCACTTTTAAATCGTCAGATTAACGATATCCCTCTATATAATTGTCAGATTTTCTTCTGGGAAGACTCTGACATCAAGTTCATCACCCTGCATAAAAATCTGACGCGCTCGAGTATCTCAAGGTCACCTTTTTTTTACAAGTTTTAAAATCAGTAATGACTTTAGGTCACGTCGAAATAGTGGGAAATTTAAATGGCACACTTTTTAGAGGCTTTGAAAGTCTGACACGCTCGAATTTTTTTTTTAATTGACTGACGCGCTTCAGTATTTCTATGTGACTGTTTTTTTACATTTTTGAAAATAATCACCCGCTCTTCCCCCCACTAAAATAGAAAACTTGACCTAGACTTTCTTTTTTTTAAGTTATCTTAACAATCTAGTAAGTCTCCATGACGCTCCAGTAACTGCAAATTTAGCACTCCAGGCATCCCTACTATAAGGTATGTAAATATGTTTAGCGTGTTAATTAATAATAGCTCTCTTCGATTCACCATTTCTCTTCTCGATTCTGCACTCTTATCAAAAAATTACCTTTAAAAGCAACAACAAACTCAAAATCAGTTATAGTAATTTATTAAACACCATAATAATGGGTTACAGCAACTTTTCCGACAAAAATAATTTAGCGCAGGATGGAACCACAGGTGAAGTACCTTTGCTTGAGCATCTGGTCCAACTGGTGAGTAACACTTGGCGAATCGAAGACAGCTAATACTTTATTGTGAGAGTATATAATTGGTTTAAAATGTTAAAAATGATGCCGATCCTTGAAGTCATGAATACTTCCGCTAATTTCTGGAAAATTATGCTAAATGTTCCAACATAAGAATTCCAATTAAAGAATTGTTTTTTTAACATGTGGTTTTCAAAGAAGTAATATTTCTTTCGAGGTTGATCTTTTTAACAGATGTTACCTGATTTATACTCAGCTCGGTTTGCCGTTTCATAATGAACAAACATAATATGGAACAACTGACGGTGAATGGATCAAAACAAGGTCATCATCGATCCCGATTTTCATTAGAAAATTTTGTTCAATGACGAAGCTGACTTTTATTTAAATGGGTACATTTGTAAACAAAATTGTCATATTTGGAGTGATAATAAACCACAAGCCATTGTGGAGATGTCGTTACATTTTCAAAAAGTCAAACAGTGACTTTGTGTGCTTTATGAGTAGAGGACATCATTGGTCCATATTTTTTCAAAAATTAAGTTGGACAAAATGTTATGGAGAAACGCGAACTATATAGAGATACAATTAATAACTTTTTTGTGCCTTAATTGGAGGATTTTGATGTGAAAGACCTTTGGTACCAATAAAACGGTGCTACATATATAGGGAACGAAACGATCAATTTAGTGAAGGAAACTTTTAGTGAACTTTTGGATTGTGGGCCTGTGCAGTAGCCTCTAAGATATGGACTATTGCACTCTACGTCCACAAATCTCAAAACTTTTTGAAAAATTAATTTATCTAAGATTAAAATCTATAATCGACGAAAAGCAGTTAATCCCATTGCACCAGTTCGGTTTTAGAAATAAGCATTCCACAATAGAACAAATTCACAGAATAACATCAGAAATAGAAAAATCCCTGGCGGAGGGAAACGTATGCTCGGCTGTATTCCCTGACGTTGCACAAGCGTCGAAAAACAGCAGAAAAAGCTGCGCTAAACCTGCAACATGCAATACACTCTGTAGTAAGTTGGACTAAAAAATGGAGAATAAAACTAAACGGTGGCAAATCGGTTCATGTAAATTTTACAAACAAAAGAATCACTTATCAACCTATAAGTATTCTAGATGTCTGCATACCATACAAAAATACAGCTAAATATCTTGGCATCACGCTCGATGCTAGATTACGTTGGAAGAGAATATTAAAATAAAAAAGATTGAACTTAATCTGAAATTGTCAAACCTGTCCATACACATCAAATTACTTCTTTATAAACAAATAATCAAGCCGATATGGTCATATGGTGCGCAACTGTGGGGATGTGCCAATGATGGCAGTAATAATATTATACAACGTTTTTGAATACAGTCGCTGAAGAAATAAGGAGTCAGGCAGATGCCCACTACAAAAGGCACATGCACATGTGAACGAGGAGGCGAGAAATCTTCTTTTAGACATATGCCTCTCTAGTCGATTATGTCGTAAAAAACCACATATGTATGTAGCTTAGTTGGAAGCTAAAATATAAAGGAATTAATTATATACCGTATATGTATGAATATTACTATTAATTTCTATGTAATTTGATTTTAAGTTATTCAAATCAAACTGCTCGTTAGTTTTTGAAACTAGTTGTAGAGATATCAAACATTGTTAAAGTTTTGAAAATCTTTGTAATAAAAAAAAAAAAACAAAAAAAAACTTGCCTATGCAGATAACCCAGAAATGATTGATACCCTAGATTAAATAATTCGAGGTGTGATTGCTGATGAACGGCCCAATTGATGCAAAAACTTGTCGAAAATTGGACCTTTGTGCCGAAGCTTATTCAAAATTGTCATATGCTTCAAATAATTAAAAAAAAATGACAAATCTTATTTATTTACTTTCTTGACCATAATATTGAATTATATGCATTTTGGTTTTTCTAGAAAACCAAATATCTAAAAAAAAAACTCTTTTTAATCTGCAAATTGTTTGAAATAATTGAACGAATGAAAATTATTTTAAAAATTTACCTCAACGAGTAATAAGTTTATTAAAAGCTATCTGGAACTTTAATAAAATCTATACAGAACTCAAGCACTCTCACATTATTAAAAAATATATTTCTTTGTTACTGCGAACTACCATTTTTAACTTCAGCTGAAAAAAATGTGACAAATACATATGACTACATAAGTTGACAAATATTTTGCTTGCAACATCGGTTAATAATTTGTTTTATTTGTGTCTGACATAATCGCGCATAAATACCATATGTATGGTATGTTAATAAAAAGTATGCGTCTATGTACAAATATACATACATACATATGTATGCGAGTATACGGAGCAATTATTCCGTCTGTTGCTCAATTTCTATTGATAAGGACAATCATAATTGAGGACAATCATGATTTTCTAGCTTTAAATTTCTATAGCTCAGAGGCATTTTATGGCATCGCTTTGACTTTAGACACATATTCCTCAGAATTGAACACTCTACAAAAGTGCCCAGTGCGACAAAGTCGAAACTCACACCGGCGAGGTAGTACGGGGGTCTAAACCTGATTTTTCCTCGAATTTCGCATTTTTTGTATATATCTCGTAAATGACAAGAGCTATAGAAAAAATGTAAATGACAAACTTGTAGGGAATTTGATTTCATTCATACTTTTCGAGATATCCGCTTTTTAAGTAAGGCTTTATACAATTTTTATAGATGGTATGTATTAAAAAATCTATGAAAATTTCATACAGCATCGATACAAGCCTTTTTTGAGAAATTGACAAAATATGAAAAATCTAACGGTAACAAAAATGTTATACAATGAAATGTTCATGCAATATTAAATGTAGGCTAGTCCTACTAATGCCTGTACTTGTAGAAATCTCACGATAAGAGATCTTGCAACAACTTAATTAAACGATCGTCAATAAATTCATCTTGGACTGGATTCACAATACCATCAATAAACACTGGTCCTTGATGGAACGGCAAAAGTTGTAAAAAATAATCGTACGAAAATGTTTGCGATCACATTCATTTTTTTTTTGTTTTTAGCAATAAAATTTTTTTTTGCTATAAAGAACAGATATAATGTGTATAAAAATATTCTGAGTATATATCACATCAGAAATGTCGAACTTTCCGATAAAGTTGTGAAAAGAGTTGTGCTAGAGTGCAACTCCCGAAATATAAAATGCAGCCTACGTATTCAAGATAAAGCAGTTAAAAAAATTTTAAGGCTTTTACTTTACATATTGTTAGTAAAATTTTGCTAACAGAATCTAATCATAACAATGAAAAACAATATCTGTGTTCACTCCATGTGATTTACATAAAACTGATATAATCTATCTCTATTCTACCGTTTTGTAGCAATTATCAAAATGTGCTTAATTCAACAGATAACACTTGTGACAAGTTACACCGAATCCATTTTAAAATAAATTAGCTTTCTTGAGTAGAAATTGATAAATTAATTACTCAATAAAAAGCAATAACAGAGCAAAGGCAAGTGTCGAGTGCTTCGCAAGTAATATTTCAACTGTCACGACATTCAGCATTAACGAATGCACAACGATTAAGGCTGAAAGTAGAAGCAAAAAGTGATTATATGGGTGAATTAGTGTGACAGTTAGCAATTCCACATCGCAGGGCAGGATAATGGTATGTTGCGTTGAGCAAATACACACATATAGGCTCTGCATGGGCTCAGTTAAGATGTAAAACAAAGTCAAATTGGCTTTACGACAATATTCTTTATTACCATTGCCACATTACTCGTATGAACCATTATGTGTTCTCTAGAATTGCCAACTTGCAGTGGCGGTAGTTTATTAGGCAACAAAAGTCAGATGCCCAGCTTAAGGCCTGTTAAGGTGTGAAAATATTATGGCTGAAACTCTGACTGCACTCGAGCACCTTCTTATTATAGCAGTGCGAATATGCCCACTGGTAGGTCACGTCGTTGAAACTTGCTTTTATTATTTTGCCTTTCTTCTTTCTGGCTTAAAGTACTCGTATATTCGACTACAAATAAGTATTATATGAAAATGTGACGAAACATAAAGCTGAAAATATCGCAAAGAGACAAGCAACTACGCCTTCATGTACTATATACAAACTGCATATAATAAAAATGGTAAGATATAAGGACACAGGAATAAAGAAAGCCACAAAAACCCATCTGTATCAATTACTAGCTGACCCGGCAGCCGTTGTCCTGTCTGAAATTATGTGTTTTGAAATGAAAAGAAAGTTGAACTTATATTGTGTTGAAAATCATTTATTTTCAACGTTTCCAAATTTTTTCAATGTAACGAAGCTTGATAAACAATATTTTTTGGTTTCTGTTTCGGTGCGTAAATGTACAGAGAAGATGGTTTCCGGTATCCGTGTGAAAAACATAGCATTTCCAAATTTATGCCACACACTTCTAGCGGCTATCCTTGTGTCCTATTGATTCTCATCTCAAATGCAATTTTCACTGGAAACGGAATGCGTTGGAACTGATATGGAAAATTGTAGAACTCTTTGAAAACTGAAAAGGTTTGATCTGAAATGGCAAATCGTTGGAGCTCAGAGGAATTCGTAGAGTCAAGCATTCTGCCACATTCTATAAGATAGCTACGTTACAATCAGTCGGGTTGCATTACACATTTTCGGTGCTTGAAGATAGCGAAACTTAATAACGACAGATCCAACTTTGAGACGCAAATAATGCGGTGTCATAACGAGCCTCTCCAAAGCACTTACAAATTCCACTTGATAATTCGTGGCTTCGTCTCATTGTCAAGACGATCGATCAATTTGTATGAGCGCAAGTCTCTCGGAATTTGACTTTAAATCTTCCAGTTTAAGTCAACAACATCGGTATTTTTGGCAGCTAAAATTGTGCGTGCACTCAAGAAATCGTAGTTACGATAATTTGGCCAATGTCCGAATATTCTTTATGAGTTCATCTTTCATGAATTGATAAACGGCAGATGGAATTGATATTAAACCACCGGAAGTATCAACCAGAATTGACACATTTCCCATTCTTAGCGAATACGATGTAAAATGTCTTCGACAATGTAATTTTTGTTCGTATACCATAATTGAAGCGGATTTGAAGGTTGATATGTCGAAATGATCTTCCCGAAAAGTGTGCGAACTTCAATTTGCAACTCATCGTACATATTTTGCTGGCTTGCTTCTAAAAAAATTGTACACACCGTACCATTTACAGTACGCAATGACTCAAATGAAGTTGAAATGCGTACATATCCAATAGGAACCGAAGGTCGTTTTTCCGGTGGATTGTGTAAGTTCATCGAAATGCATTATTTGAGAACACACCTGGATGTCTGCGTAATTTTGTTGCTGGTGGTGTTTCCACTGGCTGCACTATATTCTCTGGGTTGAAGTACACTCTTTGGCCATTCTCCAAATTAAGTGCGAGACGCACAACAGTCGGAAAACGTTCATGAATTGCAAAAGTAAATATCCTACAAAGCGCTTTATTGCAGTTCGACCGTATCGTTCAAGACCAATAACCGCCATGTTGCATCCTTTGGAGACTTACTTGTAAACATATTTGATCGATTTTACCAAACTACAATGTCAAACATTGACATGATATTTGAATGTGAATTAGACAACAGTGGCGAATATAGTACGATTCATATGTTGTCAACTTCGATATTCACTACTCTAAGTTGTATGATCGTCTGATGAGCTACGACGATAGAGTGGATATCCATCATTTCCAGTTTGTGATTCCGAAAGAAAAGCAAGTGGATAGTGTTTCGTGCATTTATTGTTAGACATACAAACCGAAGTGGGATTGTGGTGTCCACAAGGTCTATGAACCATATTGGTTTTTTTTTACTGGATCTTTCTCTGCATCAGGAATTTCCGCAGAAATGATTTCATCAATTTGATCTGGTGGAACCACTATCCACCATCCAAAGAAGAACATCGTAACTGTTGTTTGAAAAGTCCCGATCCATTATTCCACCCCTATGTCATCGCATCCTGGGAGTACTCGTTCATGTGCCTTGGCGTTGATGGCAAAAAGAACATCGACCGATATTAGCGGGACCTCCTCGTGGCTTCGTAACAAATTTCAATCTCTAATTGATCACTTCGTTTGAAATACACATAAAGTTTTCACTGAATAATTTTCAAAGTTTTTTTTTAAATAGCCTCAATAAAAGAGCAAGCGACCGAAATTGAACGATTCAAATAATTTACAAATCAAAATATTAGAAAACAAAAGAAAAAAGAATTGTATGAAAAAAGTCAATTTTTGGAAATTTCCAATTTTTCGACTTTTTCTTATGAAAAGTTTTTTTTATTTCTGAACCTTTCCAAATCCACAGCGAACAACTTCTGAAAATTTCATGAAGATTGGTTTCGCCGTTCTCGAGCCATAGCGTTACTAACAAACAAACATTCTTTTTTACTTACATACATATGTTCATACATACATGTATACATATGTATGTATGTACATTAGAGTGGGTCAATTTATATGGAGCAAAAAAATGCACCAAGCGGTTATCAAAATCGTAAACTACGATGAATTCTAAGAAAATTTGCTCAAGAAACCATGGCTCTAAAATCAAAACGGAGCCTCCGGTTTTTAACGAGAAACTTTTCATTTTGTTTTTTTTTTTTTCCAATAAATGAAATGAAATCGGACGAGAACCGATGTATTCAGCGTGGTATGGTCGTTGGCCGCTGTGGTTGGTGTGTGTATATGTTACCTATCCACCCATAAAAATTAAAATAATAATAAATAAAATTCAAACTTTAATAGCTTTCATCTTCCGCGAAATCGTATTGCAGTTAACAATATCATTTTATATCTATATATAAAGCAAAAACTTAACTGTTAAGGGCCAAACAAAATATAATATACTTCTAAAGTTCAGAATTAATTAGTTTTAAGGTCTTGTTTGCTGTCCATCCTAGATGTTGCGTTTCGACTTGCAACCGTGACTGCCATAACACCATCGCGATTTTTTTCTATAGTTCGACGTGAAACGCTAGTCAGCAGTTGCACAAAGCGCTCGGTTCCTTGAATATGTGGAGGAATTTGTGGATCCGGAAGTGGAGGATTGTCAAATTCTATGTATTCCAGGAAATGGTCATAGGGTATGTTTGCAGTGAAGGGCGGCTCCGACAAAATGCTATTGTTATCTAAGTTTATCATCTCAACATAATCAGTGCAGTCAAAATTTATAGTTGGTTTTTTGTAAGCTCTTAATTTTGTTGGGTCGTAAAGTTTTTCACGATAGTACAAAATTTGTTTAAAGCCCTCTGGCGCACTTCCTTTCTGGCATCAAAAAGCATTGTTAGTAGACAATTTTCTGAATGTGCAAAATATGAGTTATTTTGAACAACATTATTTACAATTTCGCGCAGATTTTGTGGTAAATATTGCGTTGAATAAATATATTTACATAAGAGTGAACTGCCATATATTACCGAGTTGTAATACTTAACATTAAAGTACATAGGTACGTAAACTTTCATGACAAACGTTGCTAAAATTCTTAAATTTTCGGATGGTGAATTTGTTGTGACGTACAATCGCAGAAGTCTACTAGCTTTGGTTAACCAACGAGAGTGAACGATGGGTCCAGGTTTCACGTTGCCTAAATCTTCTGGACAGGAACCAATATGAATAGCGTTGGCTATCCGATACAAATACTTAACGTCCGTTGAAAGAGTTTTTTCCTGTTCTGACGACAAGGAAGGAGGCATATTCCCCAGCAAAATACGCTGAAAGTCGAGTACAACCTATAAAAAGAACAAGTTACTTATTTAGAACCAAAAATAGAGATCTTTATTAAAGCACTAATTCATTGCTTACCTGAATCTGTTCACAGGTTTCCATTAATTTTGTCAGAGCTCCACTGTCAGTTCGCGGTCCACTTGTAGTTGATTTTTCTAGCGCGCAAAATAAGTGGCGAAAAGGTAACTCATTAAAATGTAACAAGCAAACAAACCAGTGCAATGGTCTGTCTAACAGTACTTCAAACCGTCGTAGTATGCCGTTTTCCGTGCCAGTATTGCTGACTTCACCGTCGCAGCAAATACCAACCAGATCGAAAAGAGCTAAGTTCTTTTTAACAAAGAAGTCATATAGCAGCTTTTGTTTTGTACCAGCGTCCTCAGCATTGAGTGTTAAATGACCCAAGAGTTCGGTTTTAGGTTCTCGCACAACCACGATGTGAGATTCTTTAACCACTTTTGGGTGAAGCTTATGATTAACCTTCTCCATTGTCAATGATTCATCTTTTCTGCCATCAAATGAGAATGCCAGCACGCTGGAATCTCTGCTTTGTTTTTGAAGCACAGAATCCCTGATTTTTTTCTTTTCTCGCGCTACTTTACATTTGTCCACAATAATAAGTTCCCCATTGTCGTCTTTGAAATCTATATCTTTAAAAAGTGCCGTAGCCAAACACGCAGCAACTCTGTCTGACACACCAAATCTGTCGCACATCATAGCATAATTGGGGGTATCAAGTCTTTTCGTATACGGGCCGCGCTTAATAACAATTGGCCTTTCTGCATTCGGTGTTTTGAACACAAGATCTTCATCAACGTCCATATCTGATGAGTCAGGCCGGTAAGATGAATATTCAGTAGCTGTTGGAGCCAAATCCAAATCAACAACATCCGCCAGGACCGCTGGAATTGTCAGTTTCCTCGCGGTATGCTGATCAGTCAAAAATTCGTGTAAATGATCAGGCATCAAACCACATGAGCAACAATTTCTTTGTAAATCGCACTTGCATTTTCCAATATAGAATAAGTTGTTCATAGTCTTGATAAATGCGGTGTATTTTTTAGATGTAGACGTGCCTTTTGTTTCTTTAAAATATTTATTCAGCAAGATTTTCAGCTTGTTTATTACGGTTTTCTTCGTCATTATGCCAATATTCAATTTGCTCCAAATTTCAATCAATTTATCCGCCACTTGTGGAGTAAAAGATGCGTACGAAAACATTTTATTTCTATTTTTAGACCGACCACTCAAAAAAAAAATATATTTTAAAACATCGCGGCAAGTTGGTAAGTTTAGTTCGTGTAAATCACTTGGCAAACCAAAAGCACTAAAATTTGGATCTGACATATGCTTCAAATATGATTCCGAGAGATTTGATAATGTAATATCTTTAGCACAAGAACTAATTGATATAGGAGATGACTCCATAATTAAAAGACGATTAAGTTTTGCTTTAAAATGTTAGAATCGCGAAAATCAGAGGCACACACTTCTTCCTTGAGTAAAAACTTCTAACTGAAATATTGTATCAAAATAATTTAAAGCGATGGTTTCGGAAACAATTGTTTTATTAGTAATTCATCAGCGTTGCTTTGCTTTCTCTGAGAAGTTGATAAAATCATAGCAAACAAATAAATAAAAAAAAAACAAGTGCAAATCAGACAAACAATCGACAGTGTAACAGAAATTGGAATGATTTGGTTTTCTGGCTGCAATACAACACCGAATACCAAACTCAAGATGTTTCCCTTCAACAGTTATTAAAATTTCCGATCTTTAGTGTTTTCAAAAATTGCCGTTATATGGGAGGTAGGCGTGGTTATTATCCGATTTTGATCATTTTCCAGATATCTCTTAAGTAGGCATTGTGTAATATGTATACCAAATTTGAACGAAATCGGTGGGGTGGTTCCAGAGATATGCATATGAACTCATAAGTGGGCAGTGCCACGCCCCCTATAAAAAATTTCTGTACTGTAGAATTTTCTGCTTAAATACAACATCACGTACCAAATTTGAGCAAATTCGCTTCGATAGCTACAAAACAAGCAAACAATCGACAGTGGAATAGGAATTGGATTTTTTTTACAAAATACAATAAACGAAATTTTCTCGCTAAAAACCGGAGGCTCGATTTTCATTTAAGACCCATGGTTTCTTGGGCAAATTTTCTTAGAATTCATCATAGTTTACGATTTTGATAACCGCTTTGTCAAGAAAAAAATTGACCCACTCTAATGTACATATGTATATACAACATAAAACGTTTGTATGGGAAAAAGAAAAGGACTGTTTTTAGGCGTTTTCCGGCAACTTTCGTAATTTTTTTTACATAAGAACCTTCTCCTAATAATAACAAATACAACAAAAAAAGAATTAGTGAAATTAGTTAGGTCCAGCCATTCACGCGTGATGCCGTGACAACGGAAAACGGGTTTCATTTTTATATATGTATGTATATAGATAATAAGTTTTCCTCGTGTGGATGGGGACGTGCTCACAGATTGTAGAAATATTCCATATAGTGAAGAAAGAAGTGCTCTTCTACTAAAACATAACAATGCATCGGCTCACATCTCCGCCGTTGCCACGACCGAATTGGTCGAATTAAGCTAAGAATTTCTGTCCCATTTACCATATTCTCCAGATAGTCTCCATAGTAGACCTCCAGAGGCTTCTTTTTCAGACAGGTTAAAGTAGTTGGAAGATAAATATTGATAATAATTAACGCTATTATTAGAAACGAAAGGCATTTACTCACTTGTTATGCACGACGGCCAGGTACAATTTGTCCAGTAATAGTGAAGAAAAAAGTATAACTTCTTGTAAAATTTTTGAAAATTTAGTAATTTGATCGAAGCGTCGAAAATCTCCATTTTAAAATTTCTTAAGATCTCTCCGAGTTTCGTATTTATGTAATTATTCTCTTATGTGCTGAAAAAATTAAAAATATCATATTCCCCATAAGCTATGCACCAGACAAAAAAACGACCGGAAATACCTGAAGGCGCAATTGGTTGCACTGTCTTTCGTCTATTCTACGGCTCTTTTGTACAAACACATAAGTACGTGTATACCAGATACATATGTCTTTCAAAATACATGTTTGTGAGTTTTTTGTGTCCTACGATAATGTTTACTTGACGTTTGAGCGTGGAATATTTGTAGTATGAAACAGATGTGCGAATCGTGCACCTGGCCATGTTGAGTAGCTGCGAGAAATTGTTGCTGACCGCATGAAACTCAAATGCAAATAGGCGCCGGATGTCAGTAGTCGTTACTGTTTCGCATTGCCAGCAATTGAAGTTATGCTATGTTTGGTTTCAGGTACATATAATTGTGAAGAAGGTTTAGATACGAAGTTCGTGAAGAACAAGGAATCAAGGAATACGTACATATGTGCATACGAATTTCGTTACTTTATGTACCTTGGTATATTACATATATATCTGTTATTTTGATTTCTCAATGGTAAAAAATTTGTAACGAAAAAGTAGTTTCTTGGCGCTATTAGTGCTTGTAAGAAAATAAACAAAATGTTTGGAAGACATTTATGCTTACCTAGATGACAAAACCCTTATAACAGAAACAGTGGAGAACGTAGAATTGTGGCCCGTGTCAGCTGATAAGACCTATCTCATGGGCGCGCAATGTAAGTGAACAGTGAAAAACACTAGGGGGAATGTCATGGGGGAATCCCGGGCCAGCGCGATATTTTTTTCCCTAGTATAGGTTGACAGCTGCAACCAACTGTCATCGGCTCGTCTCATACTAAGCTCAGTTTCTATATACTCGGGCTGTGAACACGTGTTATAACCTCTCTGCGACAACAAAAAGAAATTCGACACTCCGAAAGTTTTTTTTCAACTCTGTGTACAGTTGATTTTTTTCACATTTTCCAATAAATTCATCCAGGTAAATATGTTTATAATATTAGTTGAGCCTTTAGCCTTCGACCCACAAAAGAAATTTTGCACGAATTTACATTGTGTTCATTATCCACCGCCATTTTGCATATATGAGCGTTTGGGGAATGTCGGGCCACATAGTTTTTTACATTTGACATGCTAACTTCATATATTTGACGTGTATAAGTGATTTTTCGTGCAGAATTTCAACAACACAATAGTTTTTTAACATTTTCTGATAGTTTCGTGCTCCGAAAAATTTTTTTTAGTCATTATGCCGCGGTACTATCCCAAACAAGAGAAAATTGATGATTTCGACAACATTTTGGAGGCGATCAAGTCGCTGAAAATACATCACAACAGCGTTCGACAATCTGCGACGGCACACAAAATTCCGAGGACCAACCTGATGCATTATATTGCAGCATTTGATGGTGCGAGCATCGACGTTACTACTGCCAATGGCGATGTAATGAAGAATTTGCTGGCTGAAAGCACGACGATGGGCACAAAAACAGTGAGTTCTGCTGGTTTCTTTCTTTTTCTTTCATCGAATAATAAATAATTATTTTTTTATTTCAGATCTTCAACATCGAACAAGAGAAGGCGCTGATAAGCTACATTCTCCAGGCCAGCGACATCAACTATGGAATTAGTTTGATGGAGCTTCGTAAGCTCGCGTATAAATTTGCTCGGAAAGTTGGCGCGTCGTATCCGGATCCATGGAACGACAATCAGCAGGCGAGTAAGGATTGGCAGTTGGCGTTCATGAAACGCCACTAAAATTTGTCACTGCGAACACCAGAGCAAGTAAGCCAGAGCCGTGCGAAGCGATTCAACAAAGAGAATGTCGATGCATTCTTTGCCAACCTTTCATCCGTTCTCGGTAAGACGCCGTTTGAACCTCACCGAATATGGAACATGGATGAAACCGGGTGCCCGACCGTGCCAACCAGACCTGTCAAAACCATTGCGCGCAAAGGACAAAAGCAGGTCGGCTCATCAACATCTGCCGAAAAAGGCACCAATGTTTTGGCCGTCAGCGCTAGTGGCCAGTCTATACCGCCATTCTTCCTCTTTCCCCGAGTCAACATGAAAGAGATTTTTTTAACTCATGCGAGTCATGGCGCTGTTGGTGTTGTGAACGGTTCTGGTTACATGAACTCTGACGTATTCCCTCAATTCATGCGTCATTTCATCAAGCACACCGGTGCTAATGCCGATTCGCCAACCATGTTGCTGCTGGACAACCACGGTTCGCATTTATCGATCGAGGCGATAGATTTGGCGTTGGATCATGGCATCACGTTGCTGTCTTTTCCGCCGAAATGCACGCACAAAATGCAGCCGCTAGATGTTGCGGTATTTGCACCATTTAAATTCATGATGACGTGAAGCATGATGCATGGAAAAAGTCCAACATTGGTGTCACTTTCGATCTGCATCATGTGCCGCTCCTTGTCGATCAGTGCCTCGATGTTATGTTAACGCCGAAAACCATCAAATCCGGCTTCCGAACAACTGGCATCTACCCGTTCAACCCGCAAATTTTCACTGAAGTTGACTTTGTCGCTTCGGAACTGAGCGGCGAAAATTTGTTCGGTGACGAAGAGAAAGACGCCGACAATCAACGTCGAGTTCTTGCCTCTGGTGATGCCATTGTGTCTGCTGCGAATGAGGAGGTGTCAACGTCGGAGGCATCGACAAGTGCCCCAGCTTCACCAAGTGGTGCTGCATCATCGTCGTTGTCTCTTGTTTCGGCTCCACAGCTCCGTGATGCATTGAAATCGGTTGGCCCATTGAAATTGGGCACACCTGCGCCGAAATCAAAACGTGGCCGCAAGACAATGGAGTCATCGATTTTGACATCGCCTGAGGTTGTCGCAGATCTGCGTGACAAGGCCGAAAAAAAGCGGCAAAAATTGACGAAGGCAGTCGATGAACCAGCAGCCAAGAAGCAAAAAGGCCGTGGCAAATCGAAGACGCCACGGAAGAGAAGCCCGTCTCCGACCGAAACCGACATCGAAGAGGACTTCGATTTTTGCACGATTTGCAAAAAAAAGATGCCGAAGCACGAGAATCGTCAAAACACGGCCCATTGCATCGTTTGTGATCGAGGGGTTCACTTGAAATGTGCCGGACCGAACCCGAACACTTACACCTGCATCCACTGCGAGTCGGAATAATTTTTTTCGCCAATTCCTATTTTTCTTATTATTTATGAATCTCTCTTTCATTTCCATTGATAAATAAACGTTTTTCATCGGTAACAATCATGTTTTAATCGATTTACAGACTGGCCCGACATTCCCCACCTTTTTGAATTGGAATTTTGGAATTTTAACAAAAAATAACTTTTATGTGACTTTTTAACCGAAATCAAAACCCAACATTCCCCACCTTCCCCTACTCCCTTCTCTCTTTGACGCATTTGGATTTTTGCCGTAGAAACGTGTCAGCTGATTGCTCTCTCACAACGCAGGGTTGCCAATATCGATATACTGCAGTAATTATCAACTTTTATAATTCAATCTGTTCAATATGTTTGAAATTTTCTTAAAATAACTCAAAATCAGTGTCGAATGCTATTATTTATAAAAAATATAAACTATTTTTAATAGTTTGATTTCGGTTTTGATATTCTATATTATAAAAAATTGTAATTGAAAACATAGATGTGTACAAAACTATACATATATGCTTATTGAGCAATGGCAACATTGTTCAAATGAAAACAAACAAAGATGGCTGATTTCTGCGTTTTTACCACGGGATCAACTTTTAACACATTGTGCTCGATAAGGAAGGAAAAGGAAGGAAGGGAGTAGCGTTTTTAAATGTTTCTGCTATTAGCTATGCATTATTGTGGCATAACACTACAATGGAGTACAAAGCAAGCGCAGACAGCATTCACTCCAGGAAGTAGCATTTGAAGGGACGCGAAAGCGTTGTCTGTTAAGTAGTTAGAGCTCTCAATGAATTTTCGTGCGCAAACTCTGCTGGAGTGGAGTAGTGTGAGGCAGGTATGCGTGACAATTTAAAAATTATTCCTTTGTTAGTATACGGTAAAAGTTTGTTACTTTTTCCTGAAGGAAATGAAATGTGCATACGTGCAAACAGCTATTTCACAAAATGAATTGCACAAATTCATACATTTATATATAACATATGGTAGTAAGCTCAACTTTCTAACAAAACAAGAAAAACGTTAACTTCGGTTGTGCCGAAGCTATAATACCCCTTACAGCTAATTTTTTTATCAACTATATGCATAACTAAATTGCCAACAGTTTCCTTCTAACAGAAAAAGTCTTATAGTTCGCGGCTAATTTGACCTAAACAACATTCAAGTCAAATTGAAGTTACTTAATAAGGGAAAAAAGATGTTTCATATTTATCTAAACTAAATGAGCAAGAGAAACTATTTAAGTCCATTAATCAGCGGCTCAACGCTTTGAGAATAATGCTATGGGACGCTAATGGTCTTTCCAAAAGTAAAAATGAATTAGAAGTTATTCTACACGACAGAAATATTGATCTTTTATCTGAAACGCATTTTACGAACCAATCATTTTTAAAATTTAAAAATTATGAATTATATCACTCACCACTCCCGGAAAACTCAGCAAGAGGAAGGAGCGCTATAATTATCAAAAACAATATTGAACACTGCGAGGAAGATCCGATTAAGGCGGAAGAAACTCAAGCTACAACAATTTCAGTTAAATTGCACAATCACCCATTGTATCTTATTGCTTATTGCTTTGTATAGTCCACCTAGACATAATATACATAAATATAGAAACGTATATGAATTTATTAAAACAATATGACGGAAGGTACATCATTGGTGGCGACTTTAACGCAAAACACACTAATTGGGGATCTCGTTTAACTACAACCAAAGGTCGAGAACTTCTTAAAGCAATATAAGCAGTTGGATGCAATTTTGTTTCTACAGGAATACCCACTTATTGGCCTACAGATAGTCAGAAATTGCCAGACCTTTTGGACTTCTTTATAATCAATAAAATACCGAAACTCAATTTATGTATAAAAGATTGCTCAGATCTAAGCTCTGACCATTCTCCAGTGCTACTAACTCTGTATGAAAAGCCAATTATTTCGACCGCCAAGCCAACGTTATTACTTAACACACTAATTGGTATAAATTTAAAAATGTATTGAATAAAGTCGACCCAACGCTGAAGCACATATCGAGTGGTATTGAGTTGGACTGTGAGGTTGAAGATTTCACAAAAATAATTCAAAACGCTGCTTGGAAGAGTAAACCAAACACCCGCGTGAATCTAAGTACTACCAAATACCCAAAAAACATCTTAGAAAGTATCCATAAAAAGCGCAAGCTTAATAAATGTACAGCGGAACTAAGAACACAAATTAAACAGTTTAAAAATTATTCCTTCAAAACTTATCTATCTAAACTCACAGCTGATAAGTCCACTGACTATTCACTCTGGAAAACTGCAAGAAATATTAATAAACAAATAAAACATGTCTTCTTCTTAATTGGTGTTTATAGCCGAGTTAACAACAGTGCGCCAGTCGTTATTTCTTTTCGCTACGTGGCGCCAATTGGATATTCCAAGCGAAGCCAGGTCCTTTTCCACTTGGTCCTTCCAACGGAGTGGAGGTCTTCCTCTTCCTCTGCTTCACCCGGCGGGTACAGCGTCGAATACTTTCAGAGCTTTAGTGTTTTCGTCCATCCGGACAACATGACCTAGCCAGCGTAGCCGCTGTCTTTTAATTCGCGGAACTATGTCAGTTTCGTCGTATATCTCGCACAGCTCATCGTTCCATCGAATGCGGTATTCGCCGTGGCCAACGCGCAAAGGACCATAAATCTTTCGCAGAACTTTTCTCTCGAAAACTCGTAACGTCGACTCATCGGTTGCTGTCATCGTTCAAGCCCCTGCACCATATAGCAGGACGGGAATTATGAGCGATTTATAGAGTTTGGCTTTTGTTCGTCGAGAGAGGACTTTACTTTTCAATTGCCTACTTAGTCCGAAGTAGCACCTGTTGGCAAGTGCAATCCTGCGTTGGATTTCCAGGCTGACATTGTTGGTGGTGTTAATACTGGTTCCTAAATAGACGAAATTATCTACAACTTCAAAGTTATGACTATGAACAGTGACGTGAGAGCCAAGTCGCGAGTGCGACGACTGTTTGTTTGATGACCGGAGATATTTCGTCTTACCCTCGTTCACTGCCAGACCCATTTATTTTGCTTCCTTGTCCAGTCTGGAGAAAGCAGAACTAACGGAGCGGGTGTTGAGGCCGATGATATAAATACCTTCGGCATACGCCAGCAGCTGTACACTCTTATAAAATATTGTACCTGCTCGATTAAGTTCTGCAGCTCGAATAATTTTCTCCAGCAGCAGATTGAAGAAGTCGCATGATAGGGAGTCGCCTTGTCTGAAACCTCGTTCGGTATCGAACGGCTTGGAGAGGTCCCACCCGATTCTGACGGATCTTTCGGTGTGGCTCAACGTCAGTTTACACAGCCGTATTAGTTTTGCGGGGATACCAAATTCAGACATCGCGGCATAAAGGCAGCTCCTTTTCGTGCTGTCGAAAGCAGCTTTGAAATCGACGAAGAGGTGGTGTGTGTCGGTTCTCCTTTCACGGGTCTTTTCCAAGATTTGGCGCATGGTGAATATCTGGTCGGTTGTTGATTTGCCAGGTCTAAAGCCACACTGATAAGGTCCAATCAGTTTGTTGACGGTGGGCTTTAATCTTTCACACAATACGCTCAATAGAACCTTATATGCTATGTTAATTAGGCTTATCCCACGGTAGTTGGCGTAGATTGTGGGGTCTCCCATTTTGTGGATTGAGCAGAGCACACTCAAATTCCAATCGTTGGACATGCTCTCGTCCGACCATATTTTACAAAGAAGCTGATGCATGCTCCTTATCAGTGCTTCGCCGCCGTGTTTGAATAGCTCGGCCGGTAATCCATCGGCCCCCGTCGCTTTGTTGTTCTTCAGGTGGGTAATTGGAGTTCGAGCTTCTTCACGGTCAGGCAATGGAACGTCTGCTCCATCGTCATCGATTGGGGAATAGTGTTCGCCTTCTCCTGGCGTTGTGCATTCACTGCCATTCAGCAGGCTGGAGAAGTGTTCCCTCCATAATTTAAGTATGCTCTGGGCATCGGTGACTAGATCACCATTGGGAGTTCTACAAGCTTCTTTTTTTTCTGTCTGCACATGCGTCTGGCTTCCCTCTTCAAGTCTCGGTATGTATCCCATCCCGCACGTGTTGTGGTCGATCGTAACGTTGCGAAGTAGGCAGTCTGTTTTCTCTCCGCTGCGACACGGCACTCCTTGTCGTACCAGCTGTTCTTTTGCATTTTCCGAAAACAAATGGTTTCGGAAGCAGCTGTACGTAAGGAATTTGAAATGCCGTCCTACAGTTCCATTATCCCGAGTTGTTGACTAGTGCTCTCAGAGAGCAGGAGTGCAAGCCGAGTAGAAAATCGTTCGGCTGTCTGTTGTGATTGCAGCTTCTCGACGTCGAACCTTCCTTGTGTTTGTTGACGTGCGTTTTTTGCTGCACTGAGGCGGGTGCGAATCTTGGCTGCAACAAGATAGTGGTCCGAGTCGATGTTAGGACCTCGGAGAGTACGCACGTCTAGAACACTGGAGACGTGTCTTCCTTCTATCACAACATGATCGATCTAGTTGATGGCTTTTCGATCCGGAGACAGCCAGATAGCTTGATGTATTTTATTGTGCTGGAATCGAGTACCACAGATAACCATATTTCGGGCCCCGGCGAAGTCGATCAGCCTCAACCCATTTGGGGATGTTTCGTCGTGGAGACTGAATTTACCAACCGTTGTGCCAAAGGTACCTTCTTTGCCCACCCTGGCGTTAAAGTCGCCAAGCACGATTTTGACATCGTGGCGGGGGCAGCTCTCATAAGCGCGCTCCAAGTGCTCATAGAAGGCATCTTACGTGGCGAGTGTCAAACCCAGTGCACAACTCTATGTTGGGGACATTTCGCCTTCTCACTTTAGCTCGCCTTCGAACGGATGTTCTTAGGCTACCCAGAGGATACTTGGTCAAAGACCGGAAGTTGTGAGCTTCTTGAGCCATGTGTAAAAGAATCGTTTCTGGCCACTCCCAAGTGAATGGCGATCAGAGAACTTTCCTCACTTGCGTGAACTTCTACACATGACTCCATCCCCCAAATGTAGCACCACTAAAACTAAACGAAACTGCATGGGCCAAAAAGAAAGCTGACGTATTTGCAGATCGTTTGAGAAAGACATTTACGCCTAACGAAGGGTATGAGATAAACTCTGAAAATAATTGGTTGGATCCACACATCAGTATTTTTCCAGTTCCTATTAAAGACTCATAAATAGGCTTAAACCAATAATCGCTCATAAACACCTAATACCAACACATCAATTTGGCTTCCCTGAGCACCATTCAACAATTGACCAGGTACACCGAATCGTTAATTTTATTGAAAACTAGAGGACCCGTCCACGCTTCACTGTGGCTGATACATAGATAATACTACTACCATCTATGTGTATGATTTCTATTAGTTGGATTATAATAATTAGTTATTGAGAAATAATATTTTGTGAAGCAACTTGTGTTAGTTTACAAAAAAATGGATCGTAAAGCATTTCGTGTGTTTATAAAGCATTTGGCTTTTTGGGGAAAATACTGCTGAATTTGGGCTCAGGGAAATCCACCGTTGAAAAGATATTTGCTAAGCTGGAAACAGGCGAAATGAGCAAAGTAGGTGCCTCGCAAGTTCATAATCAAACAAAAACAACGAATAACTGATTCTGAGAAGTGTTTAAGTGCTCTCTAGTCTGAATAAAGCCGAAATTTTTCGTCAGTGATAGAAACATAGCTCCATCATTTTCCACTGGAGTCCAATCGACAGTCGTTGTAGTGGACTGCACATGATGAACCTGAGGAACCGGTTCTCAGGCGTGGAAAAACGAAAAAGGCGGCGGAAAGGGTTATTACATTAGTCAAGATGCACGTGGTATAATACATACTCAACGACTGATTACTGAACCAGTTATAATCTATTTCACTGCGTATTTGGTTGCAGTTCTTTTCTTCTATTCCAAATATGTAGCAATTGTATTATTTTTGAGAAGACTCTGTTGAAAATTGTACGCATATATTCAAATGATTCCTACAAATATGAATTTTGAATAAATGCTTATGATTTAAAATATAATTTTTGTATTTATGAGTTGTATTAAATTTTGACATAAAGAGATAAAAGGTATCCTATGTCCTTACCCTGGTTCTAAGCTACCTCTCTACCAAAGGAAGGAAGGGAGTAGCGTTTTTGGCTGTTTCGGCTATTAGCCATGTCCTTCTGTCTGGGCGTCTGTATATATACGAACTAGTCCCTCAGTTTTTAAGATATCGTTTTGAAATTTTGGAAACGTCATTTTCTCTTCACCGACGTTAACATTTTTTTTGTTTTTTTTTGGAAAGAGTTGTAAATATATTCTATAATACCGATAGAAATATTAAAAAATTAGAGCTATTATCTAGTAGGTATTATGGTTGGTTGAAAAGGGGAGGCGCATGGGGTTCTTGTCTTTTAAGTAGGAACATTAGGAGCCGCATGCTCTTTAGATTAATTACTACGTTTAACCAAAATGAGGTTAGTTTTAAGTTAGGGAAAAATATTTCACCTAATTATAAATAGAACATGATTTTGTTTCAAGTATATTCAGGTGAGAAATAGAATCATGCTGAAACACTCAAGTTACACAAAAAATAGAGAATTTGAGCTACCACACATGTGCCCTCAAATAATTGTTAAGGTACAATGTAATGGGATGTGAATATTTAATTTTAGTTTGAAAGTCCGGGAAATGTAAATATATTTTTATCACAATGTGATTAGCCTGATTGATTTCACTGAAAAAGTAAAATCCAATTGACATTATACCGCATATATTGGCATGTTTTACTTATAACTGTATATTTTTGTGCTAAAAAGCTTAAGTTAAAATTGGCAAAAACTTGACCTAGCCCCAAATAACTATTATCAAGATTTTCGAAGATGCGGCTGACTGTACTCCATATAATTGGTGAAGGTATGTGATGTGATGATACCTTAGTAAAACTCAAGGAACATTTTAATAGTATGTGGTAATGGTGAAAGTAGATAAAATCATATCGATACTATCCCCAAGTCCCATCTACTACATATGTATAATCATCTTCGTCGTCGCCAAGTACGTCGATCAATGTGTGAGTTATACACTCAGTCCTTTTTTTACGCGATTTTTGGTTCTGCCACTAATCGCGTAAAAAAAAATTGCGTAAAAATGGTTAGTTTTCCAATATTAACGGACGAATTGGTTCCGAATATAAAAAAAAATCGCGTATAACAAAATATACGCGCAAAAAAATATTCAAAAACAATACAATAAGTTTCAAATTTCAGACTTATGATTTATTCATTCATAACAAAATAAAAAATACAAAACAAAAACCATATATAAAAGAGAAGAAAATAGAAAATAGGTAGATTTATTGAAAAAACCGTTGAATGCTGTTTAATCACTGTCATTATCCATAGTGGAAATTATTCTTAGCCGCTTATTTTGATGGCCGGCACTGATATCACTAGAATTTGTATCAGAATCAATAGTAAGAACTATGGATTGATGTTCTGATTGACTTAGCATCTCCGACTGAGTTTGCACCATAAATTCAGTTAATTTGGTTTGAATGCTTCTTTTTGGACCCAATAAATTCCGATGTAGTTCTTTATATCTTAACATGCAGAGACTCAATTCTTTTTGAAAAATTCGTGCACGTTCGGCATCACTATCATTTGCTACGAAATAATTTTCCAATTCTGCTGCAAGTTTAAGACCAAGCAAAAACGAAGAAAAGCAATCGCGTTAAAGTGAGAAATTCGCGTAAAAAAAAGGAATTTGCGCTGCAAAAATAACCGCGTTAAAGTGAAATAGCGTAAAAAGAGATCGCGTAAAAAAAGGACTGAGTGTATACATAAAATTTGACACTTTGCAACTTAAGGTGTTTCCCTGGCCTTAATTGTTGCAAGTTGCAAAAGTATGACATATTTGGTTGCGCACGACCGTAGCCATACTTTATTTGGCGTGCAATGTATCTTAAGTTGAAGCACTCAGAGCGGTGGAATATATTCCGTCTGTACTGGTCGAAGGCTGGATATTTGCATAGAAAGTGTTTCAGCGTCTAATCATCTTCCAAGTATACTCTGTTTTGAAGGAAACGCTTTTTGGCAGGTCCACCTTCAGCATTACCTCTAAATTAATTTTGTGGTATGCCCATGTTTTTAGTGTTCCAAGACCAGAGGTGTTCATCTAGTGTTCAGTGCTTCAAGCAACCCTTTAAATATCTGAATTGTTGGTGGCAGCTCAGTGTTAGTGTGTTCCATGCGAGGTAACTCTTACAATTAACCGTCGACTGACATATTTATGTGTATTTATTTATGACCAGTTAAATTACTGCAATTACTAGATTATTACCGAATGATAACCTTTAACTAACTGAAAGAAATGTATGTACATACAAACAAATATGTAAAATACATACTGATGAAAAGCCAATTCAGGACTTACTGAAAATATACACCAGTCATTGACTAGTGAAGGAAAAAATTGACTTGCTTCATCCGCCATCAATCATACGAGTAATCACTCATTAATGCATTAATTAACGCCAACGGTGTCGGTAATTTCAGGTGTAAATAAATGTTCTGAATAATTACTAAGTATATGCTCGCAGGCTACATCAATATACATATATACCATAAGAATCGTTCTGAATACAAATATTTTTATTTTTCAGCAATCCATTGAACTTGGCCTGGAAGCTTAAATTATTTAATTTGTAATTTTCAAATGTTATTCGACTTCACGCTTCAATGAACAGAAGTTTGAGTACTCTGAATCAATGAAGCGAAATTTTTGATTTTATTTTTAATTAAAAGTTAGTAATAAAATTCGGTATTATTTTAAATAAGAGCAAATGTATATATTACCACTACACTTTCTTAAATTTTTTTCGGACTTCTTCCTTCGCTCCGGATTTTCTTCTATTTTATTTTTTTTTTATGTTTTAGTAAGCATAAGTAAACTAAATTATAATTAAAACACAAATTAGCTTTCCTGTGCTTGTACAAAAGCGGGTTTGTTTTTAAAGTGATACACCTACTACACTTCGTGTTTAAATAAGACAATAATTAAATAAAATATTAATTTTAAATAAAGTGTAAATAAAATTAAATTAAAACAAGTAAGGAAGGGCTAAGTTCGGGTATCACCGAACATTTTATACTCTCGCATGATAAAGTGATAATCGAGATTTCATTTTCCGTCATTTACATATTTTTCAAATACCGTATTTGTGTAAAGTCTTATTCCGCTATCATCATTGGTTCCTAATGTATGTATTATACAGAGAAGGCATCAGATGGAATTCAAAATAGCGTTATATTGGAAGAAGGCGTGATGTGAACCGATTTCACCCACATTTCGTACATGTCATCAGGGTGTTAAGAAAATATTATATACCGAATTTCATTGAAATCGGTGTAGTAGTTCCTGAGATATGGTTTTTGGTCCATAAGTGGGCGACGCCACGCCCATTTTCAATTTTTAAAAAAAGTCTGGGTGCAGCTTCCTTCTGCCATTTCTTCCGTAAAATTTAGTGTTTCTGACGTTTTTTGTTAGTCGGTTAACGTACTTTTAGTGATTTCCAACATAACCTTTGTATGGGAGGTGGGCGCGCTTATTATCCGATTTCTTTCATTTTTAAACTGTATATGGAAATGCCTAAAGGAAACGACTCTATAGAATTTGGTTGACATAGCTATAGTAGTTTCCTAGATATGTACAAAAAACTTAGTAGGGGGCGGGGCCACGCCCACTTTCCCAAAAAAATTACGCCCAAATATGCCCCTCCCTAATGCGATCCTTTGTGCCAAATTTCACTTTAATGTCTTTATTTATGGCTTAGTTATGACACTTTATAGGTTTTCGGTTTTCGCCATTTTGTGGGCGTGGCAGTGGGCCGATTTTGCCCATCTTCGAACTTAACCTTCTTATGGAGCCAAGGAATACGTGTACCAAGTTTCATCATGATATCTCAATTTTTACTCAAGTTACAGCTTGCACGGACGGACGGACGGACAGACAGACATCCGGATTTCAACTCTACTCGTCACCCTGATCACTTTGGTATATATAACCCTATATCTGACTCTTTTAGTTTTAGGACTTACAAACAACCGTTATGTGAACAAAACTATAATACTCTCCTTAGCAACTTGGTTGCGAGAGTATAAAAAACAAAAAATATAACTTTTCATCGCATGTCTGTCTCTTATATTTTGAGTTCATTTTGTGAAGCTCACTATCAATATCTATTTTTGATTAATAACATGTCATTATTTTATTTCTGAATAAAAATGTCTATTCCGCAAAAAGTACAGATATAAAATGTAGTCAAATATGCACAATACTTACAAATTTTGAGTGGTAAAGTTTGCATGACCACGAGTGTATGTATACATAATAATAGAATTAGAGAAGCATTTATATTCTTGAGATCGTTCTGATAAAAAGATAATATGATTTTGACTTTGCTAACCATTAAAATATATTAAAATCTACTTAATTTCATAACAACAGTACATCTATATTTTCCGAAATAATCTGTAGTATATCCAATATTATTGTCCACAAAGTTTTGCTAATAGTTTCATTATTTATTAACCCATATTTACCCTATAAATTCAACCAGAACTTTTAAATAGATTTATTAGATATGTGAGGGCTAGGGTCATTATTAGCCGTTATCTTTTCGTTTTAGGCACAAAGATATTCTAATATTAAAGCGAGATGCCCTCTTGATATATATTTAATATATCTCATATATTTACCGGTATATAGGTATAGTATGTAAAGTGTGTATTCGGTTTTCGATTGCTTTGTTGCGCCATATTGATATCCCTTATTTATGCTGACAAGATCGGACATTTTGAATGTTTAGTTTATTTTACACAGCTATTTTTCTTGAACGCGTTTTTATTTGTCGTCTCGTTAATATCGCTTACGAGAAGTTGGACTCAGTTTGCGATGACCCGGATCTGCTGCAGAGGGATATAACTTGTGAAGAATCATGGTGCCTTTCATTCTTTCTTTTCAAAGCTATATTTCGACTCGATTTATATAATGTAAAGTGAAAGTAAGTATGATATGGAATTTTAAGGGGTAGGGTAATATTTAAAACAAAAAACAAATTTTTTGAATTTTCTGGAAAGTTGAACCCACTTTACCATTCGAAGGTTTCGAAAAAGGCCCAAAAATAATAATACCGCTCGACGTTCGAAGCGCTCGGAGTGCACACCTCAAACTTTAAACGCGTTTTTCTCAAAACACACTATTTTAAACTGGCGTACATGATTCTGGTCGAATTACTCAACCGATTTGCTTAATTTTTTTTTTGAAATGTTCATAAAACGCCTGGCTATCATCCCTGCTACATTCATAATTATAATTTATTGACAATGTTATGACAAAATTTATGTAAAAAAAATGGGGAAAATTCAAAAAAAAAAATTTAATTAATTTTAAATAAATTGAGTTTTTGTTTTTCAGATGATCCAAACATGAGAAAACGTGTCCGCCAGTGAAAAAACGCATCTCATTCACCCAGACATTTCTCGAACAGATGTCATAAAAAAATTCCGAAAAAATTTGCTTATACACTCCACGATATTCCTCATGATACGTGAAAAAAGTTCTTTTGTAAATAGAAAAGAAATTTCTATGAAAAAAAATGTCAAAATTAAGCCAGATTACCCTACTGACCCCTCAGTTGTATTATATGGGGAGTAGCCGTTGTATACTTATATTGAAATGATGTTCGGTACCAAATGTGGTTGAAATTGGTCATTTAGTTTCTTAGATATTAATATATTATGAAGCCCTTTTGTACCAACTCGGATGCAAAATTTAATGCCTACAAATCTTCATATTTATAGTTTCAACCTTTGTAAAAACACAATTATAGTCAAAGACAAAACAAAAAAGCATACAATGTTCGTTTTGGTTTATTGTTACTTTCTTTAATTAACATGTGTGCCAATCATGCACACATTCTGATTTTCATAATTTAAAGCCTGTGCCATAATGAAGCTTTTCATTGGCTATAAACCTTTATTAACTGGAAACAGGCATTTATGCTAAGGGAAAGTGCTATCCACACCATAATCGAATTGTCCAGGATAGCAAAATTACCGAAAATCCAATCAACTCGAAGGCATTTGAAGTGTGTTTGACCACAGCATTACCACACATTCGGTCAGCTGTGATTGCATTTCGCATAAATGACAAAAGCTCGAAATTTTTTCAGCACAATGCCTGTGAAACGCAGGCAAACAACGAATAGGCCGTGGGGAATAAATGTGCTTTTGATAGGAATGGGATTTACTTTCAATTTTTCTGGTACATAAATCAAGAATTGAATCGTTTTTATATTCCATGAAACTTTGTGAAAGAAATGGATATTGAAATAGAGTTTCTAAATGTAAGAGTTAGATAGAGAATAAAAAAATTGTTTCTTGACAATTTGTATTTTTTCTAACTTAAGCACTTTGCTTTGCTATCCGATAATATTACATTTATGCTTATATTGTTTTGATTATATTATAACTTATTTTGTACAACTAATAATTTAATTTTTTTCTTAATTTTACAATACAAAGTAAATCAAGAAGATGCTACAAACAACACTGAGAGTTGTATTCAAGTTCATATGAACACTCTCAATATTATTCAGGTGTACTAATTTATCAAAGATACAGGATTATTAACACTGCAGGATCCCACCTCAGAAAGGTAAATACTAAACGAAAAGCTGGGTTTAAGAAGTATTGTATTATACCCTTTCGCACTATGTTGCACAGAGTATAATACAGGCTATAAATATCAGAATTTTCAACAGTACGCATATAGGCGAAATAGGGCCATAGTCAATCCACTAATTAAATAACCTATAAATGCTTTGAAAACAAAACAAATTTAAATTTTATTAATATATACACATATTCTTCACGCTCGCTTTGTCATCTAAGCAATATTCGCGTAACAAGACGGAGGTCTTTCTTTCGACCAAAGTACAGTAATATCAATAAATATTGATTTTTCTTCACTTATAGTAAAAGAAGATATCATTGAAATCTAAATTGATTTCAAGAGCAGGTGAGAGATCCTTCTTAAAGCAATGAAAACCAATTATATTATATTATATATGTCGGCTGCACCGAAGCTAATGTACCCTTCACAGGTGCATTTCTTTTAGTAACTATGTGTTCAGTGGAAGCTATATGCTATAGTAAACCGATCTGAAAAATTTTTTCAGGAGATTATATTGTTACCTTAATCAGTAATCCATGTCAAATTTCGTGAAGATACCACGTCAAATGCGAAAGTTTTCCATACAAGAACTTGATTCCGATCCTTCAGTTTGTATGGCAACTATATAGACAAAAAACAGCTTCTTGAAGAGTAAATGACATTTGCGAAATTTCAAAACGATATCTTAAAAACTGAGAGACTAGTTCGTATATATACAGACATACGGACAGACAGACAGACAAAAGGACATGATCAAATCGACTCAGCTCAACATACTGATCATTCATATAGTACTAGTATATAAGTACATATACTTTATGTAGTCTCCGACGCTTCTTTCTGGGTGTTACAAGCTTCGAGGCAAGCTTAATATACCCTGTTCAGGGTATAAAGATTATTTGAGTAAATTAGAACGCGATTTCTACCCAAAGCTAAAGCACACAAAATACGCACCATTAATGTGGTTAATTCTGCGGAATAATGTGGATGGTTATGAAGCGTAATGCATTCAACGGCCACGCGCAAAAATTGGAAAATAATTCCGTATGAATACCCCAAACTACTGGCCAAACTATTTTTGGGTGACTGCTGATACCGATACTTGCATTTAATGATGAAATTCATAGTGGTGTTGTATGCTAAGAAGGGGTACTTGGAGTCTAGTTCTTTATGTCAATAATAATAATATAATGTTATAAAGTTAGGGGTTCAATCGGTTTTACCTTTTATATTATTTTTTATAAAAAGCTCGGTAACAATTTTATGAATTACCGAAATGTAGTATGACAGGTACATCATGAGTGATTAATGTACCATACATTAGGTTAGGTTTACTTTTACCTAATCGTACCATCTAATTGTTTCACTTATAGTGTTAAGCTTTACGCATTTTTGAATAAAACTAAATTAGATAAATTTTGTTCTTTAGCGAGAACCATGCTTTGCGGCTGCAGTTATCTCAATTTATATCCTTTATATGTACTTCTATTTTTAATCAATTATCTGTTAAATAAAATCATAATGCTTCATCTATTTTTTACTGTATAGCACTTATTTCAAATCTACCTTCATTCTTTTATGACACTGACATTATATTTTCCATACATAAACATACATACATATATACATGAAAAGTTATCATGCTTATACATACTATTAACATGCTGAACTGTATTGCGGACTGTGCAGTGAGTCTGTACAACGACATGATAAAGCGAGAAATAAAACACTGTTCTATACTCGTATAAGCAAGAATTAGGGATGCAAACATCGTGAAATGAAACATCGATGTATCGAAACATCCATGGATTTTTGAACTTCTTTAACGTACTTTATTAGTGAGCATTAAAAGCTACGCCTTTAATTGATATATATTTTAGCTACCCATTAAAACCTTTTCTCAATAAATAAAAGATATAAATAGTTTTTGAACAAACAACAAATTATTTATTTAAAACAGAATTTAAAAATAACAATTTGGAAAGTCTTTTCCATGTCAAGCGATTTCTTTGCTGTGTGATCGTTGTTCCAGCTTTAGAAAACAGTCGTTCACTAGGGACTGAAGTGGCCACAATGGATAAATATTTGGAAGCTTGTTTATACAATTCAGGAAATACATTTTTCATATCATCCCACATTTCTGTTGGATTCTGATTGATAGAAGCAACAGCTGATCCAAGATACATTTGCACTTCAACTTCCGTTGTTGTAATAGCAGATAAATTGGAAAACTTATATTTCATATTTTGGTGGGCCAACTGTTTATGATGGCTTCATATATCAAACGGGTTTTCCGTTGCACACTCATCCGAAGATTCCGAAGTACTAACGGCATTATTTGCATCCTTTATGAGACTATTTAAATACAAAACTTTTTTGTTTTTAGCCAGTTCATCTTTAAAGTGCAGAAATTTGAATCTCGGATCCAATACAGTAGCCAACGCCAGAACTGAATTAAATTCAAGTTTGCCAAATCTCTTATTCATGTTCTTTTGCAGTTCACTTTTCAGCTCCCTACAATAGCGTCTTGAGCTGAAATTTTTGTCAGAGCTTCAGTTAAATAGCTTACTAAAGGTATAACCTTGCTAATGGTAACGTAGGTATCAGCCGAAATCTCCCTGGTCACAGTTTCAAAACACTTTAATAATTCAATCACCTCCTTAATTTTGTTCAGTTCGTAGGCATTAACCATAGAGAGTGCTTCTGGGCGAGTGAGCTGTACTTCACTTAAAATATAACTGGACAAATCTCTCTAACATATAAAAACATGAATTCCATCGCGTTCTTCCTTCAAGAATCATTTTCTTGTTATTACTTGTAGAAGCCCCTCTGTCTATTTGTTTCTTTCGCAATTTATCACTGGCATTAACACTTCTTTTAATTAACTGAACAATGTCGCGCTGATACTTCCGTGGACTTATCTATTGCGTTACAACCAAATTAAGCGTGTGTGCGAAGCAGGGTATTATTTTTTTCGCCAAACAAGCTTCTATTTAATTTCATCATGGTTGAATCATTATCAGTTACACAAGCAGAAACTTTATTTATGAAAACGTTCCACTCGTTGAAAAGTTTAAACATAGTTTCTTCTAAATAAGCTGCTGTTTGACTTTCGTGTAGTTCGATTACTCCTAACGTCCCACTCAACAAACGTAAATTGTCCAAAAAATGAATTGTTACCCTAAGGAACGACTGATATTTCATAGTCTAAGTCCATATCGTTAGGCAATAACTGTCGCCCAGATTTCGGCTCCGTATAATAGGACACTGATTGTCGTCGACATTAGGAGCTTTCTCTTTCGTTGGCTGGGGCCTCCTATGTTAGCCATTAATCGGCTCAGTTGAGACGTAATCTTCGCTGCCTTACCTGCGGCGTGCTGGATTTGTACCCAGAAGGTTAGTCTGGGGTCCAGTCTTACGCCTAGGTAGTTAACTGCCTTTTTTGTCCTAAAAATATCCGTAGTCATGTGCATGCTTATCTCGAGAGGTATGTGCTTGTTTGTTAGCAGCAGTAGCTCAGTTTTTTCCGTAGCGAGCTGGAGGCTGTGTGTGTCGAGCCATGCTTGCGTCCGTATCATACCCTGGTTCAGCTTTTTTCGCGCTTCTTCTGTATCCCTTGCTGTGATTACTGCTGCAATGTCGTCCGCATAGCCAATTAGATACGATTCATCTGGCATTTCTAGTTTTAATATTTCGTCATAACTAATGTTCCACAGGTCTGGGCCTAGAATGGATCCTTGTGCTGCCCCTGACGTCACTGCTTTTTGTCGTGATCCCTCTTTAGTTTCCTGTTACTGAGGTAGCTCCGCACCACAGCCCTGAGATAGTCAGGTATATTGAAGCTATTTTTGAGGGCGTCAAACATATCTACCCATCTAGCGCTGTTGAAGGCATTTCGGACATCTAGAGTCGCCAGCAACACTATTCTTTTGTACTTATGCCATCTGAGCTGTGCTGCTTCTACGCTTTCTATGACGCATTTTATGGCTCCTATGGTTGATCTGCCGGGTCTAAAGCCCTAGACAACTAGGGGACAGTCCTCCAGCTTTGTTGATAGCCGCTTCGAGTCTGGGTTTAAGTAGGCTTTCGTACAGCTTTCCCGCTGTGTCAAGCATGCATAATAGACGGTATGCTGATGGCGAATTGGGGTCTCCTTTTCCCTTACTGATTAGCACCAGCCGTTGCTTTTTCAAGGGGTCAGGGAATATTCCGGCTTCAAGGCAGGCGTTGTACAATGTACATATTCAGTAGTACTCCTGGGCGTTCTGCAGCGATTATTTTGAGGACTTCTGTTGGGATCCCGTCCGGCCGGGTGATTTGTTGGCCTTGAGCTTGCCGGTGGCTACTTGCAGCTCTTCAAGGGTGAACTGCGGGATTTCCGCAGTGCTTAGAGTTTGTTCTGGATCACTGGCTCTTGTTTCGTGTTTTGGCAGCGGTTACGTCAGGTGGCTTTGCTCGAGCGCCGAGTTTTTTCATCACTATTTTGTACCCTAGCCCCCAGGGGTTTCTGTTTATATCCTCCCGTAGTTCCTCCCATTTTTTCTTTTTACTGTCGTCGATAGCGTGCTTCAGCTCCTTTTTTGCTGCTTTGTATTGCTCGGCTTCTTGGGGTGCGGCTCCCCTGCGCCTGGATCTCGAGTAAGATCTGCGAAGGCGGAGGCATGTGCGTCTGAGTTTGGCGATGTTTTCAGTCCACCGGTAAACTGCTGCTTTACGTTTGCTGTGGGTAGCCTTGGGCATTGATATTTGGCAGGCTTTGGTTATATTACGCATAGTGTGCTCGAATGTTTTTCTTGCTAAAGGGAGGGGTCGCTAGATGGGTTCTGCTCGTCTATTGCGGCGATTAATTTCGATGTGTCTAGCTTCGAAATATTCCACTTTCGTGTTCCACTATTTTTGCTGAGCTGGTGAGAGTTTCTTCCAGTGTCGATCATGAAAGAGATGTAGTGATGATCACTGCCAGTGTAGTCCTCCAGGACTTTCCAATTATTTATTGAGCCTGCCATGCGTTCTGTTGATAGGGTGATGTCTGGTGTGGTTTCATCGCATCCCGGTCTTCTGAACGTGGTTGCATTTCCCGTGTTGAGCACTATTAGACCTAGCCGCGCAGTAATTTCAAGAATTCTCTTTCCTCTCGAGTCAGTGTTTGGCATACCCCACTCTACGGCTCTGGCGTTTAGGTCTCCGGCGATAATCAATTGGCCTTCTATAGTCCTGGCTGTATCCTCTTTATTGTCGAGCTTTTCTTGGAATTCCTGTGTACTATCGCTTGGCGTCAAGTAGCAGCTAATTACTGTAAAAATTTCGCACTTGGCCCACACGAAACCGTGGCCGTTCCCATTGCTTACAGTGGTGGCGTTACTCCCTGGTGGTAGCCAAATAGCGGCGGTTGAGCTGCTATCTTCTAGCCATGTACCTCTCTCTTTCTTTTTGTATTGCTCGCTTATGATGATTATCTCGTAGTCATTCTTCATCACCATTTGCGAGAGTAGTGCGTCAGCGGCCTTGCATCTATACATGTTTGCTTGTAGGATCTTCATCTGTTTCGGTAATTCCTATATACCGATCATTTTCGGAGCCCGGAATGTGATCGGCTTTTTTGTGTTTTGCCTCTTCGCAGAGGCAGCATGAAGGAGGCTTTGAACACTCTTTTAATTTGTGCCCTGGTTGGCCGCATTTAATGCAGACACCTTGTCCTCTTCTATCGGGCCCTTTGCAATCCCAGGTTAAGTGTCCTGGTCCAAAGCACCGGAAGCGATCCTGGCGCATATCTCTCCAATATCTTTCGCAACTATCAGGGATATCTAGATTGAACTTCTTTTCATTACTAAAAATTACGTTATGCCATTCTTAGCATGAAAAACGGTACTTATTTGCAAACTCAATTCCTTGAACTATGTCAGTGTCATCGTATATCTCGCACAGCTCATCGTTCCATCGAATGCTGTATTCGCCGTGGCCAACGCGCAAAGGACCATAAATCTTTCGCAGAACTTTTCTCTCGAAAACTCGTAACGTCGACTCATTGGTTGTTGTCATCGCCCAAGCCTCTGCACCATACAGCAGGACGGGAATTATGAGCAATTTATAGAATTTGGCTTTTGTTCGTCGAGAGAGGACTTTACTTTTCAATTGCCTACTCAGTCCGAAGTAGCACCTGTTGGCAAGAGCAATCCTGCGTTGGATTTCCAGGCTGAGATTGTTGGTGGTGTTAACGCTTTTTCCTTAATAGACGAAATTATCTACAACTTCAAAGTTATGACTGTCAACAGTGACGTGAGTTCCAAGTCGCGAGTGCGACGACTGTTTGTTTGATGACAGGAGATATTTCGTCTTGCCCTCGTTCACTGCCAGACCCATTGTTTTGCTTCCTTGTCCAGTCTGGAGAAAGCAGAACTAACGGAGCGGGTGTTAAGGCCGATGATATAAATATGATCGGCATACGCCAGCAGCTGTACACTCTTATAAAAGATGGTACCTTTTTTCTCTAGAAGCAGGTTGAAAAAGTCACACGATAGGGATTCGCCTTGTCTGAAACCTCGTTTGGTACCGAGCGGCTCGGAGAGGTCCTTCCCGATTCTGACGGAGCTTTTGGTGTTACTCAACGTCAGTTTACACAGCCGTATTCGTTTTGCGGGGATACCAAATTCAGACATCGCGGCATAAAGGCAGCTCCTTTTCGTGCTGTCGAAAGCAGGTTTGAAATCGACGAAGAGGTGGTGTGTGTCGATTCTCCTTTCACGGGTCTTTTCCAAGATTTGGCGCATGGTGAATATCTGGTCGGTTGTTGATTTTCCGGGTCTGAAGCCACACTGATAAGGTTCAATCATGCTCCTTATCAGTGCTTCGCCGCCGTGTTTGAATAGCTCGGCCGGCAATCCGTCCGCCCCTGCCGCTTTGTTGTTCTTCGGTCGGGCAATTGCTATTCGAACTTCTTCATGGTCGGGTAACGGTCGGGTCCTTCTCCTGGTGTTGTGCTTCCACTGCCATTCAGCACGCTGGAGAAGTGTTCCCTCCATAATTTTAGTATGCTCTGGGCATCAGTGACTAGATCATCTTTGGGGGTTCCACAAGAGTATGCTCCGGTCCTGAAACCTTGTGTAAGCCGCCGCATTTGTTCGTAGAATTTTCGAGCATTACCCCTGTCGGCCAGCTTATCAAGCTCTTCGTACTCATGCATTTCGGCTTCTTTTTTTTCTGTCTGCACATGCGTCTGGCTTCCCTCTTCAAGTCTCGGTATCTATCCCATCCCGCACGTGTTGTGGTCGTTCGTAACGTTGCGAGGTAGGCAGCCTGTTTTTTCTCCGCTGCGACACGACACTCCTCGTCGTACCAGCTGTTCTTTTGCACTAATGGTTTTGCACCAATGGTTTCGGTTGCAGCTGTACGTAAGGAGTTTGAAATGCCGTCCCACAGTACCCTTATACCGAGTTGTTGACGAGTGCTCTCAGAGAGCAGGAGTGCAAGCCGAGTAGAAAATCGTTCGGTTGTCTGTTGTGATTGCAGCTTCTCGACGTCGAACCTTCCTTGTGTTTGGTGTCGTGCGTTTTTTGCTGCACAGAGGCGGGTGCGCATCTTAGCTGCAACAAGATAGTGGTACGAGTCGATGTTAGGACCTCGGAGCGCAAACACATCTAAAACACTGGAGACGTGTCTTCCGTCTATCACAACATGATCGATCTGGTTGGTAGGTTTTCGATCCGGAGGCAGCCAGGTAGTTTGATGTATTTTCTTGTGCTGGAATCTAGTACTACAGATAACCATATTTCGGGCCCCGGCGAAGTCGACCAGCCTCAACCCATTTGGGGATGTTTCGTCGTGGAGACTGAATTTACCGACCGTAGTACCAAAGATACCTTCTTTGCCCACCCTGGCGTGAAAGTCGCCAAGCACGATTTTGACATCGTGGCGGGGGCAGCTCTCATAAGCGCGCTCCATGCGCTCATAGAAGGCATCTTTGGTCACATCGTCCTTCTCTTCCGTCGGGGCGTGGGCGCAAATCAGCGATATGTTGAAGAACCTCGCTTTGATGCGGATTGTGGCTAGACGTTCATTCACTGGAGTGAATGATAGTACTCGGCGAAGGAGTCCATCTCCCGCCACGAATCCAACACCAAACTTGCGCTCCTTTATATGGCCACTGTAGTAAATGTCACAAGGACCTACTTGTCTCTGTCCTTGTCCCGTCCGTCGCAGTTCTTGGACGGCGGTGATGTCAGCCTTTATTTTCCCGAGGACATCAACCAGGTGGGCAGCGGCACCTTCCCAATTAAGGGACCGGACATTCCAAGTGCATGCCCTAATATCATTGTCCTTATTTCGTTTGCCATGGTCGACATCAAAAGGGGGGTTTCTCATCCGAGGCTTTTGGTAGTTTTTCATTGGGGTGAGCTTTTTACGTGGCGGGTCCCAAACCCAGCGCACAACCCTATGGGGATGTTTCGCCTTCTCACTTTAGCTCGCCTTCGAACGGATGTTCTTAGGCTACCCAGAGGATACTTGGTCAAAGACCGGAAGTCGTGAGCTGCTTGAGCCATGTGTAAAAGAATCGTTTCTGGCTACTCCCAAGTGAATGGCGATCAGAGAACTTTCCTCACTTGCGTGAACTTCTACACATGACTCCATCCTCCAACAACATACATATAATAAATATCTCAAACCAATTTTTGCAATTTATCTTCCGAAAACGCTATTATCAGCAGTTGCGATCATTTCGCACTGATAATAAATAAGCAACGGTACAACGAATGAAAGGAGAAAACAAAAATTTTGGTCATTTCACAACAACAACATATCACTAAAGAATTGCTCAATTTCAGAAACAGGATAGTTTTTCATATATGGCAAAAAAACAGGAAATCTAATTATGCACATATAATTATTTGTATGAGGTGCCATCACTTCTACTATACCATAGATTGCATTGTAGATATCGGCGGTAACTGCGGCAAGTTGCTGCTATGTATCACCTGAGCTGTGCCTATATAAGAAATGTGGGAAGTGTGCAAATATTGTACACCTTTCTTTCTATACGTTTATACTAAAATTCGTCGCACCGTGTACTGGATTGATGAATACATGCGAAGACATGAATCAGTTGCTGCATAACTTTCCGCCGCAGTCCTTCTGCTGAATTCCCTATATTTTTGTACTCTCGCAACAATGTTGCTAAGGAGAGTATTATAGTTTTGTTCACATAACGGTTGTTTGTAAGTCCTAAAACTAAACGAGTCAGATATAGGGTTATATATACCAAAGTGATCAGGGTGACGAGTAGAGTCGAAATCCGGATGTCTGTCTGTCCGTCCGTCCGTCTGTCCGTCCGTCTGTCCGTCCGTCGTCCGTCCGTCCGTGCAAGCTGTAACTTGAGTAAAAATTGAGATATCATGATGAAACTTGGTACACGTATTCCTTGGCTCCATAGGAAGGTTAAGTTCGAAGATGGGCAAAATCGGCCTACTGCCACGCCCACAAAATGGCGGAAACCGAAAACGTATAAAGTGTCATAACTAGGCCATAAAAAAAGATATTAACGTGAAATTTGGCACAAAGGATTGTATTAGGGAGGGGCATATTTGTACGCAATTTTTTTGGAAAAGTGGGCGTGGCCCCGCCCCCTACTAAGTTTTTTGTACATATCTCAGAAACTACTATAGCTATGTCAACCAAACTCTACAGAGTCGTTTTCTTCAGGCATTTCCATATACAGTTCAAAAATGGAAGAAATCGGATAATAACCACGCCCACCTCCCATACAAAGGTTATGTTGAAAATCACTAAAAGTGCGTTAACCGACTAACAAAAAACGTCAGAAACACTAAATTTTACGGAAGAAATTGCAGAAGGAAGCTGCACCCAGGCTTTTTTTAGAAATTGAAAATGGGCGTGGCCTCGCCCACTTATGGACCAAAAACCATATCTCAGGAACTGCTAGACCGATTTCAATGAAATTCGGTCTATAATATTTTCTTAACACCCTGATGACATGTACGAAATATGGGTGAAAGCGGTTCACAACCACGCCTTCTTCCAATATAACGCTATTTTGAATTCCATCTGATGCCTTTTCTGTATAATACGAGTATATACATTAGGAACCAATGATGATAGAGGAATAAAACTTTACAAAAATACGGTATTTGAAAAATATGTAAATGACGGATATTGAAATCTCGATTATCACTTTATCATGCGAGAGTATAAATGATCGGTGACACCCGAACTTAGCCCTTCCTTACTTGTTTTACTTCGCCTTAATTTCACCTCGATGCATTTCTCTTGCAGTTAAGATTAGGATTAAGACAAAATTAGGTATATTTCTGACAATGTTACCGTTCTATGTTCATGTTATGCGTATAACAAGGTAGTTCTGCCGTTGTGTCATTTCCATTGTGAAAATGGTTGGCGGCTGCTGCGGCAATTTTCATTGAATTGCAACATCAGACTATGTTTGTCATAAAAAGAACAGTTTTTGCTTTAAGTTCACTCTTTATCTGCCAAACACCAATGGACGAGTACAACCACTCCTTCGCATAGTATACTGAAGATTACTTGGTAGCAAGCGTATTTTGCTACTTCACTGCGACGTAGATTGAAGAGCTAATCTGACTATAATAAATATCTCTTTAAAAAGCAGGTTTATGTCAGTGATTTTTGTTACTTTATTTTCGCACTGCGATCTGTTCACTCGAAATACATTCAGACTTTTGAATCAATATGAACGGATGAAGCTTGAATCGATAATTTCTTCTCTAAAATTGTATTGAAACTTTTGAATGACGAAATGGACAAAGAATTGGAAGTGCGGTTTCATAGAGTCAACGAATCGATTTACATACATCGATGTGACTTCTAGCCAACTCACGAAGTTTTCCATGCTATTAAACTTAAATATTAGTCATAAGTAGTTTGAAACTTTTTTAAGTATGGTACATTAGGGAGAATAAGCAAGGATGGGCTAAGTTGGTTTGTAATCGAACATTTCATATTCTTTCAATTGTCAATGTTATACGTTGACTTTAAACTGCCGATTTGGTCACTGGATTTGGCCACACAAACAATTTTACGACTCGACCAATCTTCAATGGTAAAAAGTAAGCTACCTTTATCTTCAAGAAATCAAATGGTGATACTTTAAAAAGACGAAGAGACTTTTGCTAAGTAGTGCTAAAAAGGAAAGCATATTGACTTAGTTATTTTTGAAATGATTTCAAAAGGTGGCATAGTATTTTAATGTAGCTCTTTGACGTAAATGTGAATCACATATTTATATTTTCAAATTGATTACTTATTGTTTTAACGTATAAAATGGTTTACTGCATGACTCCGTGGAATGTTTGTGCGACCTTCACACACTATCCAATCTGAAGATGAAGATTATGGAGAACGTAGAACTTTTGTAGCCACTCTTAAAAATAAGCTAATATGAGATTAACAATACTTTCCAACAGATAACTTTTCTTAACGAAACAAGAAAACTTGGGTAACCTAGATATAGCCTGTGCACAGTTTTACGTGTGCATGATTGTTGCATGCAAATATATTTTCTATAAAATGAGATGTTAATTTTTATACTCTCGCAACAATGTTGCTAAGGAGAGTATTATAGTTTTTTATACTCTCGCAACAATGTTGCTAAGGAGAGTATTATAGTTTTGTTCACATAACGGTTGTTTGTAAGTCCTAAAACTAAAAGAGTCAGATATAGGGTTATATATACCAAAGTGATCAGGGTGACGAGTAGAGTCGAAATCCGGATGTCTGTCTGTCTGTCTGTCTGTCCGTCTGTCCGTCTGTCCGTCCGTCCGTCCGTGCAAGCTGTAACTTGAGTAAAAATTGAGATATCATGATGAAACTTGGTACACGTATTCCTTGGCTCCATAAGAAGGTTAAGTTCGAAGATGGGCAAAATCGGCCCTCTGCCACGCCCACAAAATGGTGGAAACCGAAAACCTATAAAGTGTCATAACTAAGCCATAAATAAAGATATTAAAGTGAAATTTGGCACAAGGGATCGCATTAGGGAGGGGCATATTTGGACGAAATTTTTTTGGAAAAGTGGGTGTGGCCCCGCCCCGCTATGTCAACCAAACTCTACAGAGTCGTTTTCTTCAGGCATTTCCATATACAGTTCAAAAATGGAAGAAATCGGATAATAACCACGCCCACCTCCCATACAAAGGTTATGTTGAAAATCACTAAAAGTGCGTTAACCGACTAACAAAAACGTCAGAAACACTTAATTTTACGGAAGAACTTGCAGAAGGAAGCTGCACCCAGACTTTTTTTAAAAATTGAAAATGGGCGTGGCCTCGCCCACTTATGGACCAAAAACCATATCTCAGGAACTGCTAGACCGATTTCAATGAAATTCGGTATATAATATTTTCTTAACACCCTGATGACATGTACGAAATATAGGTGAAATCGGTGCACAACCACGCCTTATTCCAATATAACGCTATTTTGAATTCCATCTGATGCCTTCTCTGTATACATTAGGAACCAATGATGATAGCGGAATAAAACTTTACACAAATACGGTATTTGAAAAATATGTAAATGACGGATAATGAAATCTCGATTATCACTTTATCATGCGAGAGTATAAAATGTTCGGTGACACCCGAACTTAGCCCTTCCTTACTTGTTGTACATAAAGTGGTCGACACTTGAATACAACATAAAAGTTGCAAGTAATTATTCAGACGTCACGACATTCAACGTTAACGAACACTAACCGATTAAGGACAAAAGTAGAAGCAAAATTTATTCTACAGGGAAGTTTGTCAGACAGCTAGCAACTTCACAGTGTAGGCTGGCATGTTGGGTTGAGCAAAATTATTTCTTATGTACCATATAACAACTTCACTTACTTAGAGATGGTTATGCAAGCGCCAGCAGAGGAAGAACTCAACATGTTTATAGGAATGTTACGTAAAATCGCAATGCAAACTAAAGTTCTTTTTACGACAGTTACTCACATCGGTTGCCACATGTCCTTTGAATTGTTTAACGAAGTGCAATGAGGGTACTTTTTTAGACCAGAAAGACTTTTGTGTTGAAAGTGTTGTTGCTGAAAATCTCATTGCGCGTGAGCACTTCGTAAGCATTAAAGTGCAAATATGCCCACTTTTAGATTACGTCGCTGTCGAATGCTCTTATTTTATTCCGCTTAATTTATTCGTACACACAAATGAAGATATCAAAATGTAACGAACATAAAAGTAGTGTGCGCTCATATTAAATAAGCTTTAGATAATATGTACTAGCGATGCAAAAAACGCTAAGAAATTACTCTATTATAGAATGCTTGAGAAGTGATGAGAGAACAGAAAGGTCAACATTTATACTACGTAGAACTCTTCGGTTCCAAAATCAAAATTTGGGAAGGGCCGTATTAAAAAATTGTTGAAATCGGACTTTAACTTTTTAAGGACCCAGACACCAAATATGTGTATATATAGCTAATTTTAACCAAACATATCGATCAATCTGTGAGGCCTAGTATTTTATTTTTTTCGTGAAGATGGCATTCCTATAAATTGTTCGGTTGCACGTGAACTTAACCTTTCCGTCCTTACTTTATTTTGCAAAGAACACTGCGGTGTACTTTTGCTCAGATATACAATTATATATATAAAACGCCTTAAATCAGTGAATTATTATACTTCGATAGTTTATAATATAAAATTGTAAAAAAAAATCATTTCACCTTATGCTAATCTGTAAATTATGGTTTTTATACAATATAACAGTTGTGTAAGTTCAATAGTTATAAAGATAAAACTTTATCAGGCTTCCAATATTTGTTATAATAATACTTTCATTGTAAAAATTCTTGTAAGAAATGAATAAATGTTAGTCAGTAATAAAATTAAATCAGTAATTTTGAACAATATGTTACTATTATATAATTGTGAGGCCACTATTAATATACTTTGTATGAATTTGAATTATTACGCATAAATTCATTATACGCTAAATATTTTTGCTTTCATAATTTATATGAGCGGAATTTATTAGTTATGTGTCGACACTTCAACGCACTGTAAATCACCAATATTTCCGTGTATAATATGTAATTTATTACATGACTAAATCACCATTGTAAAAAAAGCAATGCTAATATTGACTAATCGCGCCATGAAGAAGTATCGCATGCCACGAATTAAGAGAAACCTAGGCCGAAATATATCAATATTATTATTATTCACACTCTTACCATTAACACTCCTAAATGGAGACAATAGCAGTGTTAGTTGAAAATGACGTCAAAGCCATTCAAATTTATTATTCATAATAGCCGTCTCCAACTTACCAAGCTTTGGAAGATAGCCAATCGAACAAACAATACGAACTATTGAAACGCGCGGTTAGCACTTTTTAGTTCCCCCTTAGTTTTGTTTTTTAAAAATTTGATATTAAGCCATAGGTTTTTAAATTGAAGAATAATTTTTATTTATCATTTGGTCCATTCACAAAGTATAATTTAATTAAAGTGTGCAAAAGACAACTTGATTACAATGAAGAAAGCGGTTATACTGCTTTAGTGAGGTATGCGCTTACTCTCTTGCGCGAATTCAGCTCGATAAACTTGTTGTTGCTTTTACATGTCATTTTTTTACTAGTGAACAACGCGCAAAGATAACGAGGGAATTATTTACATCTAAATTGCAAGTGGTTTATGATGTATTCAATTTCTTAAACCTTTCACTGGGTTGTCTAACATTTGGCAGCGCATACATATATGTACATCTCTACATATAACGCAAATATGCAAGGCAATTATATTACTCATACGAGTTGTACCCTGTATGAGAATTTGGTTGGTTGCTGTTCAATATAATTTCAGAACATTTGGTCTTAGTACTGGCTACATAAAACAGTTTTGAAAAAAAAACTTTAAAATGCGTCTTAACATTGGGTAAGGGTGTAAAACAAGTCTTAAAAACGGAAGTTTGATGGAGTAGTATTAATTTTAGCGTGTTAAGTTTTATCTCTTTCACAAATTTATTTTAATGCAGCCATTCATATTGCAGTTGCGATTAAGGAAAAAAATTATGAAATAATATTATACAATAAAAGTATACTAAAAAGTCGAACTGCTTGAGGAAAGAAAGACACGCACAAACTGCAAGGAAATAGAGAATTAATTATCAGCTACAGAAATTGCATTTGGAATTTTACCTATGTAAACGTAACATGTTTCAAAACACGTGCTGAAAAGTTGCAAATGTTGCATACGCTACGTGATTTACATACGTGTGGTTTTTAAGTAATCTTATACTGTGGCAATAACATTGTGTAACTTCAATAATAACATATACAAAATCCATAACTCGTAAGGTTTAATGTACTTATGTTTGTGAACTGAAGTTAATTGGTCGACAGTGGTCAACCTTATGTTTTAATAGTAACACGATTAAGAAAAAATTTCTTTACCACTTAAAGAACTATTTTAGCAAAAGCTTTTACATCCAACTGCGCCAGAGAATAAACATTCAGTTCGGCAACGATGTCGGTATTCGAATAGATTTGACCATTAAAGTTGCAGTGAGTGTTTAGTCATGAAGTGGAAAACATAAGCTTTATATTTACATTTAGTATTTATCTAAAGTTTGCAAGTGGTAATATGAATAAATATGTATCTCATTTGCTTAGAAATTTACTGCAATATGTGATTTTGTTATGCCATTTTTGAAAGTATGCATAATCAAAACGTTTTGACATACGAGTGCTATTTGTGTTATTTACAGTATCTTAGAATATTCTTCTCGACTAGAAAATGGAACTAATTTACGAACATTTTCGCGCTACTATTTTTACAACTTTCCACATAACTTAATTCAGCAATAGTCTATCCATAAACTTAATTCGATTTATGGCGATGAAGGTTCATCAAGAACCAGTGTCAATTAAAGCGATGAGAAAGAATTTTTTGAAGGGCGCTTAAAATCAGTTCTTGTTTCGGAAACTATTGGTGTTATGCGCAAACTGATAACGAAAGATTTTTATTTGACTCATAGTGGAATTAATGCAACTATTGGTATTAGTGGGACTAACATATATTGAATATGGCATGAAAATTTGATTGTTGAAACATTTTTTTAACTTTTTGAGGTTGGATCTTACACATATTGCTGATCACTCAAAAAAGACTCGTGCCAGTTGGTCGAAAGAAGTGTTTAAAAAAATATTCGAAACACGCCTATGACCTTATTGATGTTTCAAAATGAGCCGAATTCAAAAAAAGTTGAAGTGCCAAAGAAGCTCTTTCGAACAAATGGTTGCCTGTTTTTGTAGAAAGAACTGTACTTATCGTAACCATACCAATATAACAACTCAGAACATGAAACTCTGAGTGCTACACAATTATTTTTGTGCAAGTTATCTTTCAAGAAATCGGGAAAACCAAGCGCCGAAGACGGGTCACTCTTCACCACGACAAGGCTAGCTTTCATACATCGACTGAAACGACCAAATTTTTGAGTACTCAAAACATCGATTTGATGAGTAACGGCCCATGACTACTTTTTATTTCAGTAGGTAAAAGATAAAATATAGATCAAAACACATGTTTTGGAGATTCATCGATCAGGGTGACAAAAATGCTCTCTGCTTCAAGTGCATGTAAAAATGTATAGATCTAATTGGAGAATAATATGCATTTTGCTGTAGGATACAGATGTGCATGTGCATACGACTTATGAAAAAAGTTCTGAAAATATGCACGTATCTAATAACTTGAGGCGAATGCAATCTTAGCGAAGTTTTGACAGACATATTTAAAGAAGCATAACCTAGTGTTAACTGGACTTAACACATGGTTATATTTTTGCACTGTCTCATATGCAACAATATCTTTATTTTCATATTTAATGCTTTTCTCCTATTTTAGTGACTTGTTGCTGTATAATGCAGATATTTTATACACATATTAAATAATGGTTGTTTAGGCGTGGCTATGGTCTACCCACGCTCATTGGTCACATAAGTAAAAGCAGCCACTAATAATTTATTCAATTCATCTAAAAACTTCATGAAAACACCAAAGAGTCGACTGAATGGTTAAGTAGCAACAAATTGTTAGAATTACAATTGCCCATTTGTTAAATACTTATCAATTCGTATAAAATATAGAAAA